>NC_088416.1:33650759-33754643 GCF_034236695.1 Oncorhynchus nerka
GGTGATGTTCTTTAGTTGCGC
Organism: Oncorhynchus nerka; assembly: GCF_034236695.1. NCBI lineage: Eukaryota > Metazoa > Chordata > Actinopteri > Salmoniformes > Salmonidae > Oncorhynchus > Oncorhynchus nerka. The sequence goes on from NC_088416.1 coordinate 33,650,781, forward strand.
CGTGATTGGCTCAGTGTTCTGTCACTCATGGGGACACTACGTTACCGCAAGATCTACAGGGAGAGCTCGAAAGTTCAAATCCCATTGGGTGCTGCAATAGAGTTACATTAGAAGTGCCCATCTAAGAAGGCTCAAAGTCATTGGCCACAGATAAAATGATGTCAAATCACATTATATCTACCTATCTATATCTTAGCTAGCAAGCTAGACAAGCAGCCATCATCATGAATTACATCAACAATCTACTGGCAAATTATTTTCAATCTGTCACGACTCCTACCGAATGCGGCTCCCCTTCCCGTTCGGGTGGCGCTCGGGGGTCGTCGTCGTCGGCCTACTAGCTGCCACTGATCCCCCCCCCCCTCCTTGTCTGTTTATTGGTTACACCTGTTATGTATTGTGGTGATTAGTTGGACTTTATTAGCCAGCCGGCCCGCCTGTTCTTTGTGCGGGATTGTTTGTGTGACATTTGTGCATGTTTGAGATGAACGTGTTTTTTCCTGTTCATGGGTTTTGCTGGACTGTTTTAGTCCCCGTGTTTGGGGCATTTGTTTTTGTGAGCGCCCAGTGTTCGTGGGGTGGCCTATGTTCGCCGTGTGTGCATTAAAGAGCACTACCTTGAACTCTCTGTTTCCTGCGCCTGACTTCGCACCCACTACACCCAGATCGTTACACAATCCTTGTGCTCATCGGCCATTGGACATGAACATTACACAACAAGTTGGAAATCGCAAATTCAACAATGAGGGGTTTGGAAGAAATCAGTGGATAATTGCATGCATTGCAAAGCAATCACTAGCCTGCTATTCAGTGGAGTGGGTGTGTGGTCCAAGTCTGGGTTTAAGGGTCTCTTTCCAAGCTTAAAAGGATAAACACTCACATGCCATGAGCCAGAAACGGTTGAATACATTGGTCATGCTGGGAACTCTGAAACAACTGGGAACTGGGAGCTCCGACTGGGAAAATACATTTTGAACGGTCAACCAACTCGGCCTCTTTCTAGAGCTCTGACCTGAAGATCACTGACTTCATGAACGGTCAACCAACTCGGCCTCTTTCTAGAGCTCTGACCTGAAGATCACTGACTTCATGAACGGTCAACCAACTCGGCCTCTTTCTAGAGCTCTGACCTGAAGATCACTGACTTCATGATTCAACCTTGTTTATTTCAGAGTTCCCAATTGTCTTGAAAGGACCATAAATCCAGAGAATGCCAGACTTTGATGACAAAGTTTGATGACAAAATTTGCCCACAAAGATTGCCGCTTCACCTTCCTGTTCAAGTGAGCACAGCACAAGACGTTGAGTCCAAAATGTATTGTATGCTGCTGCAAAATGATGTAATATACTGTAGCTAAGAAAGTAATACTAAGTGTATGTTGTGAAGTAATCTGTTAGTAGCCCATGTGCCTCACCCTAATAATTTGGTCACTTTCCCCATCATAATTTAGCCTACTGTTCTTACTTGGTGATGCACATGTAGCCTATAGCCTGTTTTAGAGAAATTTAATAATTTAATATTGCAAGAGCTTTCATTGTCTGCTTATATGCCCCCTTTATTTATCCTATGGTTCTGACTTGGTATACAGCGAGAATACTGTAAGAACGACCCATGTTCTGAATTATGTCACTGTACATTTCAAAAGTGGTGAACAAATAGTTATATTGACTAAGTCCGTCCTAGATCGCTCATTATTGTCTTAATCGAAATTACGGATTGCCTCTTATCCGTTGTCGTCCACTTATGCCATCGTTTTTTTTGTGTTTTTTTTTGTAGTTAGTTTGTATATCAGTTATGTTTTTTTTAAAGGCAGTAAACAAGGCTGAATTAACTGTTTTGCTGCCAGACAAAGCTCCGCTGATAGCCAGGTGTAGCAGTGTTAAGGATTCACTCCATGGTGCTGAACAGCTTTAAGTAGGCCCTAATGCCACTCTAAATAATGTCACTTTAATAATGTTTACATATCTTACATTACTCATATCATATGTATATACTGTATTGAGACCCAATCACTGGACACTTTAATAAATGGATCCTGAGTCACTTTAAATAATGCCACTAATAATGTTTACATATCTTACATTACTCATATCACATGTATATACTGTATTTTATACCATCTACTGCACCTCGCCTATGCCACTCGGCCATCGCTCATCCATATACTTATATGTACATATTCTCATTCACCCCTATAGATTTGTGTGTATTAGGTAGTTGTTGGGGAATTGTTAGATTACTTGTTAGATATTACTTTTGGAACTAGAAGCACAAGCATTTTGCTGCACTCGCATTAACATCTGCTAACCATGTGTATGTGACCAATAGAATTTGAATTGATTTGAACAGTTTGTGGGCACTGTTTGTCACCGTTATAGTGCAATTAATGTATTATTTAGTGTTGTTTTGTGTTGTGTAGTGGCTTTGCTGACATGCATCTAAAAATATTTTAGGGAGTTTGCCCCACCAAGATATACTGTACATGCTAAAATCGCCCCTGACAACAGGTAATGGTGAAACAGGATAATGGATGTACATCACCATAGTAGTACGCTACACTTTTATGCTCTGTTTCATTCTTCTCATCAGAAAAAATTTGTCGTCATTAATATCAGAGAGGAATACTGTTCCACTCACGTCTCTGTCTTGTTGGACTGGCGGCGGCAGGGCACAGTGTTGCTGACACAGGTCCCAGTCATGGGGTCGACAGCCTCCACTATGACAAAGGGACGTTCCTCCAGCGTGGCCACAGTCAAGTGTCTGTTATCTGATACGGGCTCCAGATAGGTGCCGTAGCGAGGCCACACCGGGTATCTCATCTGCAGGATCCCCATCTCATAGTTCCCCACCTGGAAGAGGAGAGAGAGAAGGGAAAATAACAGGCATGAGTCATACTTTAGCTTATCGGTATTCATTCCTGCAATACAATCACATCTCAAACTACTCTTCAGAGATTCGTGTCTGATTTCCATGCAGCCGTGTGGGAAATGCCAGGATAGATTAAGACGAGGAAATGTTATTTCCAAGTCTGCATTTTTTGTTATCAATTTTCCTGTGTATTTTACTATAGAAAAAAACGAAATACATTTTACTGTTGAATGCTAAGTGATGGATTCTCTCATTTCCACAAGGAAAACATACAGTCGATCAAATATATATCAGGATGCAGAAAGACAAGATCTTTCCCAATTTTAAATAGACCTCAACAATCCTGAGGCACACACTGTGTAGTTGCACCAACTGTGACGTCTCCTTGCACTAAGTTAGAGAGGTTTGTCTTGTCTCACTCTGAACATCTGTACTTAAGCTGTGAGGATCAGCCGGTCACAGAGGACCAAACTCTTTATCTGTTCTTTCCTCCATTACCAAACACAGTTGTCCATCTCAGTGGTGAGGAAGTAGTTCAGTATGCTGAACAGCACTTCTCTGCGTCATTGCAGTGACTCAGAAAAAAAGTGATCACACAGTGATTAAACTGTGGCTTTCACAGAGCCCAAAGCAGTAACACTTCTATTATTGTTCTCTATGGTTTTATGTGTTGAGAATGAGGTTGTAAACTTTGACATAGTGATGATGATTTAACCGTTCTTAATGGCACACATGTTGTGCTTTTAATCAGTGAAGTTCCATAATTAAGAGTTGTTTAAGGTTAAACAAAGAGTTGAATAAGTATTCTCTCCAGAATGTTTTTGTGTTCATTGTTGTTTATGCCTGCTAATTACTACGGAGCGACATTAAAATGGATCGTGAACTGTGTTGATAATTGTATTCATTGTTACTGTGTTGATAATTGTATTCATTGTTACTGTGTTGATAATTGTATTCATTGTTACTGTGTTGATAATTGTATTCATTGTTATTGTGTTGATAATTGTATTCATTGTTACTGTGTTGATAATTGTATTAATTGTTACTGTGTTGATAATTGTATTCATTGTTACTGTGTTGATAATTGTATTCATTGTTACTGTGTTGACCATATTGACCAACTTTTATGTTTCTGTCAATATATTGGCTGATTGTCACACGTATCAGCAACAAAAGACTGCAGGGTAAAACCATTTCATTGCTCACATTAACAACATTTAACAACATGTTTGTGTTCAATCAACTACCTCTACAATGGCAGAATACTGGTCAATAACGTTTTAGAATGTATGGATTGCACTGCCATCTTTAATTCATGTCAGGGGTCACTAAAATAATGCTTGGCCAACTCTGAGGCATCTAAGATGAAATAAAGTGAGCATTGAAAGTTACAACCTTACAATAACAATAATAATATTTGACATATCCTGGCTGCCGAGTGGGGCAGTGGTCTAAGGCACTGCATCTCAGTGTTAGAGGGGTCACTACAGACACCCTGGTTCAAATCCAGGCTGTATCACAGCGGCCTAAGGCACTGCATCTCAGTGCTAGAGGAGTCACTATAGATACCCTGGTTCAAATCCAGGCTGTATCACAGCAGTCTAAGGCACTGCATCTAAATGCTAGAGGAGTCACTACAGACACCCTGGTTCAAATCCAGGCTGTATCACAACTGGCTGTGCTTGGGAGTCCCATAGGGCGGCGCACAATTAGCCCAGCATTGTCTAGATTTGGCCGGTGTAGGACACCATTGAAAATATTTGTTCTTCACTGACTTGCCTAGTTAAATAAAGGTTACATTTCATTTAAAAAATACATTATTTTACAGCAGTCAAAGACTGCATAATTCTGCTTACTTTGGAAAATGATTGGCTGTCCTAAACGTTTTATCAGGAGGCCAACCCATACCACTGACCAATGCCTTTGCTTCATAATAATCTCTCTTACTAATACTGGAAGTTATCTGATTATTGCAGTCATTATTGTCAGATGTCACAAAGGACAACAAAATACAACTATTAGAATATCATCTGTTTTACTGGTCTGCTTAGTTATTCCTGTCTCTCCTGCCGGACTTTCATTAATCCTCTTTTTTCCTTTCTCCCAGTTTATGGGCCTTGTCAATGGATCACAATGGTAAAAGAGAGCATAAGATTGTCCCCTCACTAAAGCCAAAACTCTTTGTTTGTGTCAAAGAACAGACTTTGGAGATGAGAGAGGAAGCCAAGATCTCAAATACCTATAGCCTGTCTGGATCCCCAAACTTCTTCTCCTTGTCTTCTTCTTCTCCTCCTCTTCTTCCCCTTCTTCTCTTCATATTCTTCTCTTCTTCTCTTCTTATCCTTCTCTTCTTCTCCTTTTCTTCTTCTTCTCCTTCTCTTCTTCTTCTCCTCCTCTTCTTCTCCTTCTCGTCTCCTTCTCTTCTTCATCTTCTTCTCTTCTCCTCCTCTTTTCTTCTTCTTCTTCCTCTTCTTCTCCTTCTCTTCTTCTTCTCTTCTTCTTCTCTTCTTCTCCTTCTCTTCTTCTCCTTTTCTCCTTCTCTTCTTCTTCTTCTTCTCTTCATCTCCTCCTCTTCTTCTTATCCTTCTCTTCTTCTTCTCTTTATCTCCTCCTCTTCTTCTTCTCCTTCTCTTTTTCTTCTTCTCCTCTTCTCCTTCTTCTCTTCATCTTCTTCTCTTCTTATCCTTCTCTTCTTCTCATTTTCTTCTTCTTCTTCTTCTCCTCCTCTTCTTCTTCTAATTCTCTTCTTCTTCTCATCCTCTTCTTCTCCTTCTCGTCTCCTTCTCTTCTTCATCTTCTTCTCTTCTCCTCCTCTTTTCGTCTTCTTCTTCTTCTCTTCTCCTTCTCTTCATCTTCTTCTCTTCTTCTTCTCCTTCTCTTCTTCTTCTCTTCTTCTTCTTCTTCTCTTCTTCTCATTCTCTTCTTCTTCTTATCTTCTCCTTTTCTCCTTCTCTTCTTCTTCTTCTTCTTCTTCTTCTTCTCTTCTCCTTCTCTTCATCTTCTTCTCTTCTTCTTCTCCTTCTCTTCTTCTTCTTCTCTTCTTCTTCTTCTTCTCTTCTTCTCATTCTCTTCTTCTTCTTATCTTCTCCTTTTCTCCTTCTCTTCTTCTTCTTCATCTCCTCCTCTTCTTCTTACCCTTCTCTTCTTCTTCTCTTTATCTCCCCCTCCTCTTCTTCTCCTTCTATTTTTCTTCTTCTCCTTCACTTCTCCTCTTCTTCTCCTCTTCTCCTTCTCCACCTCCTTCTCTTCGTCGTCTTCTCTTCATCTCCTCCTCTTCTTCTCCTTCTCTTTTTCTTATTCTCTTCGTCTTCTCCTCTTCTCCTTATCTTTGTCTTCTTCTTCTCTTCATCTCCTCCTCTTCTTCTTCTCCTATTTTTCTTCTTCTCCTTCACTTTTCCTTCTCTTCTTCTCCTCTTCTCCTTCTCCACCTCCTTCTCTTCATCTTCTTCATCTCCTCCTCTTCTTCTCCTTCTCTTTTTCTTCTTCATCTTCTTCTCTTCTTCTTCTTTTCTCCTCCTCTTCTTTTTCCTCTTCTTCTTCTTCTTCTCTTCTTCTATTTTTCTTCCCATTCTCTTCTCCTTCTCTTCTTATTCTCTTCTTCTCTTCTTCTTTTCTCCTTGTCTTTTCCTTCTCTTCTTCTCCTTTTCATCTTCTTTTTCTCCTCCTCTTCTTCTCCATCTCTTCTACTTCTCTTCTTCTTCTCTTCTCTACTTCTCCTTCTTTGAGCCTCAATTTGTTGGGGCATGGACTCTACAAGGTGTCAAAAGCATTCCATAGGGATTCTTGCCCATGATGACTCCAATGCTTATCACTGTTGTGTCAAGTTAGCTGGATGTCATTTGGGTGGTGAATCATTCCTGATTCACATGGGAAACTGTTGAGTGTTAAAAACCCATCAGCGTTGCAGTTCTTGACACACTCAAACCAGTGCGCCTGGCCCCTACTACCATATCCTGTTCAAAAGCACTTAAATATTTTGTCTTGCCCATTCACCCTCTGAATGGTACACACACACAATCCATGTCTTAATTGTCTCAAGGGGAAACAAGTACTCTTTAACCTGTCTCCTCCCCTTCATCTACACTGATTGAAGTGGAATTAACAAGTGGCATCAATAAGGGATCATATCTTTCACCTGGATTCACCTGGTCAGTCTGACATGGAAAGAGAAGGTGTTTCTAATGTTTTGTACACTCAGTGTAAGATGGCCTCATTGATCTGCAATGAATGAGCATGTTTTCTTATTATTCTTTTGAAGTATCACTTCAGGTAATTTTTTGAGTAGCTCAGAAATGTCTAGTAACAGAGTTTAAAGATGAGCCTTTTGGATCACGTCCAGCAGTAAGCTTGTTGACCTCTCAACCTGAAAGTGGACTCACTACACTGCAGCAGCTACAGCGCATTCATTTTCTGTTGTATTTTTAAATGCAACCTTTCCATTGGCGCAAGCTGTCAATAGACTACCACTCTCTCTCTCTGACCAACCACACATCTGATAGCCTTCAGTACAGCCTGTGGTATGGAGAGACACCGGGTATAGTGGCCGGTTTGGACACTGTGATTGGTAGGAGGCAGTTAGATGTGTAATCACACTAGGCCTGTGGTATGGAGAGACACCGGGTATAGTGGCCGGTTAGGACACTGTGATTGGTAGGAGGCAGTTAGACGTGTAATCACACTAGGCCTGTGGTATGGAGAGACACCGGGTATAGTGGCCGGTTAGGACACTGTGATTGGTAGGAGGCAGTTAGACGTGTAATCACACTAGGCCTGTGGTATGGAGAGACACCGGGTATAGTGGCGGTTAGGACACTGTGATTGGTAGGAGGCAGTTAGACGTGTAATCACACTAGGCCTGTGGTATGGAGAGACACCGGGTATAGTGGCCGGTTAGGACACTGTGATTGGTAGGAGGCAGTTAGACGTGTAATCACACTAGGCCTGTGGTATGGAGAGACACCGGGTATAGTGGCCGGCTAGGACACTGTGATTGGTAGGAGGCAGTTAGACGTGTAATCACACTAGGCCTGTGGTATGGAGAGACACCGGGTATAGTGGCCGGTTAGGACACTGTGATTGGTAGGAGACAGTTAGACGTGTAATCACACTAGGCCTGTGGTATGGAGAGACACCGGGTATAGTGGCCGGTTAGGACACTGTGATTGGTAGGAGGCAGTTAGACGTGTAATCACACTAGGCCTGTGGTATGGAGAGACACCGGGTATAGTGGCCGGTTAGGACACTGTGATTGGTAGGAGGCAGTTAGACGTGTAATCACACTAGGCCTGTGGTATGGAGAGACACCGGGTATAGTGGCCGGTTAGGACACTGTGATTGGTAGGAGGCAGTTAGACGTGTAATCACACTAGGCCTGTGGTATGGAGAGACACCGGGTATAGTGGCCGGTTAGGACACTGTGATTGGTAGGAGGCAGTTAGAGCACAATGCTAGCCTATAAGGTGGACCGTCTGTATTTTGTAACAGCCCACAATATGCCCAAGTCAAGGCCTGTCAGTGATAGTTCATGAAAATACACAGTGAATGAGGCAGTAATTCATGTGTTGTTAATAACACTTTTGGGAGTTTTTCCTTTCTTAATGAGCAGCCTTATTAACTTGTAGTCAGATAACACAAAGACTAACCCTAGTTTTACTGATTGGGAGGGATATAATGAAGTGTAATGTCTCACCTTATCCCACTGTCTCTCTCGATCTAAGGTGATGATGACCATAGCTGGGTTGATCAGATACCCTTCAGGGTTGAACGAGAAGTCGTTGTGTTCCCATGTTACGTTTAACATGTGCCTGAAAACAAGGGAAATCAATCAAAGAGTTAAATACTCATTACAACATTATACTAATACTCGTTAATGTCCATTAATCCAATCTTCCAATGGTTTCATCCTATTTCTAAAGCACTACCTGCTGATTGTTGTGCACATAGCTATCGACATGTTGTGAACTCCCTGTCATCACGCACTGCAAGGCTGCTCTCTCACCTCTCCTCCCTCTCTCTCTCAGTCCAGCAGAGGTGATGAAAGCATGCTGGGTAATGGACGGGCCCTCTGTCTAGTCCATGTAAAAGGCTCGTTTAATCTGGTAATCTGTGATAATCTTATGAACAGGCGGAGTGATTTACAATCAAAAGCTCATTAAAAAGAGACCTAATTAAATGAGGTGTTGAGTCTATTGACCGCCGAGGAGAGAGCGAGGCACTGCTCCCTTTGAATAGGGAGGTCTGAGAGAAAAAACAACATTGTGCCAGGGAGGGAAATAAAAGAGTGGAGAGCAGACGGAGAGTGCTGTTTCTAACCCCTCATATTACCAATTTTGGTCATTGGTATTTCACTCATGATTATTTTGTCTTTAAAGTGGAAAATCGTAGGGGTTGGAAACAGCAGCATGACTCAAATCAAAGGCTGAAATATAACTGCCCAGACGGTTCTCCTTTTTCATGCAGGATTTCGATTTACAAAAAGAGAAGTTCTCTTTCCCTCAGGCTAGCCACTTTCAGAAAAGAGAAAATTACTTCTGAGGAGAAAGTGATGTTTTAATACCACTGAACTGTGTCAGATTTCATATTACGATCATGGTCCACAAAAATGCATAAAGAAATCCCCCTGTACCCTGCCTGGAAACTCTCCAATCCTCCCAGTCCAGTCTCAATGACCTTGGCTAGTGCCAAATGCTGACGCTAAATCTGTTTTCCCTACAGAAGAGAAGCCTCCCTTTGGCTGATTAAAAATGTTCTAGAACCAAATAGGATTTACTCCATGTTCCCAGGCACGGATGGCACCAGATTGCTCTTTTGGGCTGGGCTGGGCTGGGCTGGGCTGGGCAGGTATGACAGGCCACATCATCTCTCTGTGATGCCAGTGCTTCCAACAGTGAGGTCATGGGACAGAGGTAGGATGGATGAGTTGGCAGGCAGGGGTTAAGGGAGTGACAGTGAGAGTGCCATGTTGCCCCCTACCACAACATTAAGCAGATGGAAAGCCACAGCTAAATGACTGTTGAGCAACTGTTGACTGATGTTGCCAACTCTCTCTCTCTCTGTTTCAAGTCAGTCCTTCTCAATCTGCAACAGTTACAGTTGAAGTCGGAAGTTTACATACACTTAGATTGGCAACACCTAGGTTTCAACCACTACACATTTCTTGTTAACAAACTATAGTTTTGGCAAGTATGTTAGGACATCTACTTTGTGCATGACATAAGTCATTTTTCCAACAATTGTTTACAAGACAGATTATTTCACTTATAATTCACTGTATCACAATTCCAGTGGGTCAGAAGTTTACATACTCTAAGTTGACTGTGCCTTTAAACAGCTTGGAACATTCCAGAAAATGATGTCATGACTTCTGGGAGGATAATTGACGTCATTTGAGTCAAATTGGAGGTGTACCTGTGGATGTATATTAAGGCCTACCTTCAAACCCAGTGCCTCTGCTTGGCATCATGGAAAAATCAAAAGAAATCAGCCAAGACCTCAGAAAAAATTGTAGACCACCACAAGTCTAGGGAGCAATTTCCACATTCATCTTCCAAACCACATTCATCTATAGAAACAATTGTATGCAAGTATAAACACCATGGGACCATGCAGCCGTCATACCGCTCAGGAAGGAGATGCGTTCTGTCTCCTAGAGATGAACATACTTTGGTGCGAAAAGTGAAAATCAACCCCAGAACAACAGCAAAGGACCTTGTGAAGATGCTGGAGGAAACAGGTACAAAGGTATCTATATCCACAGTAAAACAAGTCCTATATCGACATAACCTGAAAGGTCGCTCAGCAAGGAAAAAGCCACTGCTCCAAAACCACCATAAAAAATACAGACTACGGTTTGGAACTGCACATGGGGACAAAGATCATACTTTTTTGGAGAAATATCCTCTGGTCGAATGAAACAAAGAATAGAACTGATTGGCCATAATGACCATCGTCATGTTTGGAGGAAAAGGGGTGAGACTTGCAAGCCGAAGTACACCATCCCAACTGTGAAGCAGGGGGGTGGCAGCATCATGTTGTGGGGGTGCTTTGCTGCAGGAGGGACTGGTGCACTTCACAAAATAGATGGCATCATGAGGCAGGACAATTATGTGGATATATTGAAGCAACATCTCAAGACATCAGTCAGGAAGTTAACGCTTGGTCGCAAATGGGTCTTCCAAATGGACAATGACCCAAAGAATACTTCCAAAGTTGTGGAAAAATGGCTTAAAGTCAAGGTATTGGAGTGGCCATCACAAAGTCCTGACCTCAATCCTATAGAACATTTGTGGGCAGAACTGAAAATACGTGTGTGAGCAAGGAGGCCTACTAACCTGACTCAGTTACACCAGCTCTGTCAGGAGGAATGAGCCAACATTCACCCAACTTATTGTGGGAAGCTTGTGGAAGGCTACCCTAAAGGTTTGACCCAAGTTAAACAATTTAAAGGCAATGCTACCAAATACTAATTGAGTGTATGTAAACTTCTGACCTACTGGGAATGTGATGAAAGAAAGAAATGCTGAAATAAATTATTCTCTCTACTATTATTCTGACATTTCACATTCTTAAAATAAAGTGGTGATCCTAACTGACCTAAGACAGGGAATTTTTACTCTGATTAAATGTCAGGAATTGTGAAAAACTGAGTTTAAATGTATTTGGCTAAATTGTATGTGAACTTCCGACTTCAACTATATCACTTAATCTCTCCGTTTTGGTTGGCTTCTCTTATTGCCTTCTCTTATCTTCTCATTTTTGTTGTTTTCTCTTATATGAACAATCTCCAACCTACAGTATGTCAGTATGCCCCCCTTCCATCCCCCCACCTCCACTCACCTGAACAGTGTATCATTAGAAGATGCCCTAACAGGGCTGTGACAGTCGTTGTGGCCCTCGGGGATGAAGCCCCTCTGTTTGTGGAAGCTCTGCACCCCTTTGACCACGATGGCCACCCCATCCCGCACCCTCTTCCTCAGGCTCATCCGCCAGCGGTCGGTGATGATGCTGATGAGGCCCACAGGGAAGCTGTTTGGTGGGGGCATGTCTGGGTTCCCCACGGCAAGGCTAGGGAGGATCCAGATGTAGCCAGGCCCCAGCAGGCCGGCCTCTCCGGCCATTCTGAACAGGTACTGGGCCTCCTCGTGGGAGCAGTATACCAGCAGTACCTGGGCGTCGATCTGCTGCAGCAGGCGCCGTGCCCGGATGTCGTTCATGCCGTCGGCAGACATGTCGAAGGTCAGCACATCCTGCAGTTCCCACATGAAGTAGCTGGTGTCAGTGAAGGTCTTGACATAGTCCACGTAGACCTCGTAGCCCGGGTACAGGCTGGTGATGACCACGAAGCTGTCCCAGTTGTACTCCTCCATCACCTTGAACATGCCGTTTATCTGCTGCTCGATGGAGGAGCCCAGCTGGAGGAACGTGGAGCCGTCGCCCTGCAGAGAGACACAGGCATCAGAGTGAGCACAGATAATGGATAGTTAATTTAAGCTCAATCAATTTGCTCAATTTATCTAACAAGCACAATTAAAACCTTCTAATGCAATGACTTTGTTAATAGCCTGCTTAGTGGCAATTATATGATTGTGTTTTATGTCATTCAACCAGTCATATGTAAAAAATAAAACAATAATCAAGAAATGACAGTAGAATCCTGAGAGTAGCTTGACAGTGTGTCTGTGTGCCCCCTGTCCACACCATCCAGCTCCTGACCACCAGCCAGCCCACCCAGAAGTGGTGTGTAGTCTCTGGGCTGAGAGGCAGTACTCTGCAGTAAGTGATTCTGTTTGGTGTTGCTCTCCCTGTAGCCCAGGCACCATTCATCACTTTAACCCATGTGTCTCCCACTTGCCACAGCAACATTGGCCCTCATATATACTTGGCACTATCACTGAGCCCACTGTCACTGAGCCCAGCCCCTGTTTTCTCTTTTTATCTCTCACTTTTCTCAAGATGTCTCTCCTCTTTGACCTTGGAGAGAGGAATATGAAAATGCTGTGTTGTGTTAACTAAAGTGATCCAGGAATTCCGAGGAAGATCAGAGCTGTTTCTAGTCTGTGTGTGATTGTAAGAGCGTTTGTCTTGTTCAAGTATGTTCAGGGAACAGAATAATATATGTTGTTGAAGTATTCATATCAGTAGTGGTCTTGGCATAAACATGCTTCTGCAACCTGAGAAGGCTATGGGCTGACACAGAGCAGGGTTTTATTTTTGTGTTTCTTACTAGAAAATAACAGAATCATTGTTTTTAAAACTGCAACTCATCCCTAAAGCCAACACCTCATTCGGCCGCCTTTCGTTCCAGTACTCTGCTGCCTGTGACTGGAACGAATTGCAAAAATCGCTGAAGTTGGAGACTTTTATCTCCCTCACCAACTTCAAACATCAGCTATCTGAGCAGCTAACCGATCGCTGCAGCTGTACATAGTCTATTGGTAAATAGCCCACCCATTTTCACCTACCTCATCCCCATACTGTTTTTATTTATTTACTTTTCTGCTCTTTTGCACACCAATATCTCTACCTGTACATGACCATCTGATCATTTATCACTCCAGTGTTATTCTGCAAAATTGTAATTATTCGCCTACCTCATGCCTTTTGCACACATTGTATATAGACTCCCCCCCCTTTTTTTTCTACTGTGTTATTGACTTGTTAATTGTTTACTCCATGTGTAACTCTGTGTTGTCTGTTCACACTGCTATGCTTTATCTTGGCCAGGTCGCAGTTGCAAATGAGAACTTGTTGAGAAATGAGAACTAGCCTACCTGGTTAAATAAAGGTGAAATAAAAAAAAAATGAAAAAAAAAATGACCCATACAGTACATTTTCGGGTTGGATGCCATTGATATGTCTTGACTCTAAGAGAAGGTAATGATTGTTTAATGGTTTTCAATTCAGCACGCTGCTCATAGAAATCATTGCACCATAATTGCTTTGTAAAACAAATAGCATCGTAAATCATGTGCAACCCCAGTGAATTGTAATGATAAGTGTAATAAAAAGTTACATCAATTACAGAGATTTCACTGGTTGCATATCCGGGGTGATCATTAAGACTTTCACCTTTTAAATGACGTTGTATAAACGGCAACTTTATAATAATAAAAAGCGTATAATTTTCTTTATCACCCCAAATAAATCTATAAAGTAGATTTGATGATAATAATTTTTACTTTTTCACCTCCTAAATGAGAATGATTTTGGTGAGGCTCAGTTTCTTGATATTAAGCCATTTACACATACAGTTCCTTCAGAAAGTGTTCACACCGTTTGACTTGTTCCTAATTTTGTAGTGTTTGAGCCTGAATTTAAAATGGATTCAATTGAGTTTTTTTGGTCACTGATCTATACACAATACCCCTGTAACGATCGTCGTTGGAATGAGACCAAAGCGCAGCGTGGAAATTGTTCATATTTAATGTTCACAAAAAAATACTGAAACAAAATTACAAAACGGAGAAAACGAAAGCGCACAGTTCTGTCAGGGAAAACAAACCTAAACAGAAAACAATCACCCACAACTAAAATGGGGAAAACTGGCTGCCTAAGTATGATTCTCAATCAGAGACAACGAATGACACCTGCCTCTGATTGAGAACCATACTAGGCCAAACACATAGAAAAAAGAACATAGACTACCCACCCCAACTCACGCTCTGACCAACCTAAAACAAAGACATAACAAAGGAACTAAGGTCAGAACGTGACAACCCCATAATGTCAAAGTGGAATTATGTTTTTTAAATGTTTACAAATGAATAAAAAAATGAAAGTTGAAATGTCTTGAGAAAATTAATCAACCCCTTTGTTATGACAAGCCTAAATAAGTTCAGGAGTAAAAATGTGCTTAACAAGTCACATAATAAGTTTAATGGATTCACTCTGTGTGCTACAAAAGTGTTTAACATGATTTTTGAATGACTACCTCATCTCTGTACCCCACACATACAATTATCTTTAAGGTTCCTCAGTCAAGCAGTGAATTTCAAACACAGATTCAACCACAAAGACCAGGGAGGTTTTCCAATGCCTCGCAAAGAAGGGCACCTATTGGTAAATGGGTAAAGGAGGGGGAGGAGGAGGATTATTTAAGATACTGTTTGAAGAGGTAGGGTTTCAGATGTTTTTGGAAGATGGGCAGGGACTTAGGGGGAAGCTGGTTCCTCCATTGGGGTGCTAGGACAGAGAAGAACTTGGACTGGGCAGGGGTGGGAGGGCCAAGAGACCTGAGGTGGCAGAACGGAGTGCTCGGGTTGGGGTGTAGGGTTTGAGCATAGTCTGACGGTAGGGAGTTGCAGTTCCCCTTGCTGTTCCGTTGGTAAGCACCATGGTCTTGTAGTGGATGAAAGCGTTAAACTGGAAGCCAGTGGAGTGTGCGGAGGAGCGGGGTGACATGAGAGTACTTGGGAAGGTTGAAAACCAGGCGAGCTGCAGCGTTCTGGATAAGTTGCAGGGGTTTGATGGCACAAGCAGGGAGCCCAGCCAACAGCGAGTTGCCATGTGCCTGGATTAGGACCTGCAGCGCTTCCTGAGTGAGGTAGGGTCGGACTCTACGGATGTTGTAGACCTGCAGCGCTTCCTGCATGAGGTAGGGTTGGACTCTACTGATGTTGAAGACCTGCAGGAGTGAGTCGCTGCTTTGATGTTTGCAGAGAACGACCAAGGTTTGTTGCGCTCTGGGAGGGCAACACTAGAGTTGTCCACCGTGATGGAGAGGTCTTTGAGCGGCCAGGCCTTCCCTGGAAGGAAGAGCAGCTCCGTCTTGTCGAGGTTGAGCTTGAGGTGGTGGGCCGACATCCATGTTCAGATATCTGCCAGGCACGCAGAGATGCATGTCGCCACCTGGTGTCAGAAGGGGGGAAGGAGAAAAGTAGTTGAGTGTCATCCGCATAGCAATGATAGGAGAGACCATGTGATGATATGATGGAGCCGAGTGACTTGGTGTATAGAGAGAAGAGGAGGGCGCCTAGAACCGATTCCTAGGGGACACCAGTAGTGAGAATAAGTTGTGCAGACAGATCCTCTCTACGTCACCTGGTAGGAGCAGCCTACCAGGAAGGATGCAATCCAAGAATATGCAGAGCTTGAGACGCCTAGCCCTGAGAGGGTGGAGAGGAGGATCTGATGGTTCATGGTGTCAAAGACAGCGTATAGATCTAGGAGGATGAGAACAGAGGGGACAGTGTCAGCTTTGGCAGTGTGGAGAGTCTCTGTGACACAGAGAAGGGCAGTCTCAGTTGAGGGACCCATCTTGAAGCTTGATCACCGCCTGGTACGGCAACTGCTCCGCCCACAACCGTAAGGCTCTCCAGAGGGTAGTGAGGTCTGCACAACGCATCACCGGGGGCAAACTACCTGCCCTCCAGGACACCTACACCACCCGATGTCACAGGAAGGCCATAAAGATCATCAAGGACAACAACCACCCGAGCCACTGCCTGTTCACCCCGCTATCATCCAGAAGGCGAGGTCAGTACAGGTGCATCAAAGCTGGGACCGAGAGACTGAAAAACAGCTTCTATCTCAAAGCCATCAGACTGTTAAACAGCCACCACTAACATTGAGTGGCTGCTGCCAACACACTGACTCAACTCCAGCCACTTTAATAATGGGAATTGATGGGAAATGATGTAAAATATATCACTAGCCACTTTAAACAATGCTACCTAATATAATGTTTACATACCCTACATCATTCATCTCATATGTATACGTATATACTGTACTCTATATCATCTACTGCATCCTTATGTAATACATGTATCACTAGCCACTTTAACTATGCCACTTTGTTTACATACTCATCTCATATGTATATACTGTACTCGATACCATCTACTGTATCTTGCCTATGCCGCTCTGTACCATCACTCATTCATATATCTTTATGTACATATTCTTTATCCCCTTACACTTGTGTCTATAAGGTAGTAGTTTTAGAATTGTTAGCTAGATTACTTGTTGGTTATTACTGCATTGTCGGAACTAGAAGCACAAGCATTTCGCTACACTCACATTAACATCTGCTAACCATGTGTATGTGACAAATACATTTGATTTGATTTGATTTTAGGAACAAAAGAAAAACATTTACAGAGTTTAATGGCTGTGATAGGAGAAAACTTTCAGTATTAGTAATTTTAGTTACTCCACAATGCTAACCTAATTGACAGAGTAAAACAAGTAAGCCTTTACCGAATTAAAAATATTCCAAAACATGCATCTTGTTTGCAACAAGGCACTAAAATAATACTTAAAGAAAATGTGGCAAAACAATTAACTTTTGCACTGAATACAAAGTGTTGTTTAGGGCAAATCCAATATAACACATTACTGAGTAACTCTCTCCATATTTTCTAGCATAGTGGTGGCTGCATCATGTTATGGGTATGCTTGAAATAGTTAAGGACTGGGGAGTTTTTCAGGATAAAAAAGAAGCTGAATGGAGCTAAGCACAGGCAAAATCCTAGAGGAAGACATGGTTCAGTCTGCTTTCCACCAGACACTGGGAGATTAATTCACCTTTCAGCTGGACAATAACCTTACACATAAGGCCAAAAATACACTGCAGTTGCTAACCAAGAAGACAGTGAATGTTCCTGAGTGGCCGAGTTACAGTTTTGACTTAAATCTACTTGAACATTTATGACAAGACCTGAAAATGGTTGTCTAGCAATGATCAACCACCAACTTGACAGAGCTTGAAGAATTTTGAAAAGAATAATGGAAAATGTTGCACAATCCAGGTGTGGAACACTTTTAGAGACTTACCCAGAAAGACTCACAGCTGTAATCGCTGTCAAAGGTGATTCTAACATACTTATCTAATCAAGATATATGTATATTTTTGTTTTGTTTTGTGTGTAGATTGTTGACGAAAACAATTACAGTTAAATCCATTTGAATCCCACTTTGTAACACAACAAAATATGGAAATACCTATGTGAATACCTTCTGAAGGCACTATGTGCCATTTTTCCTTGATGCTATCAGAGCAGTACCCAGAAGTCACTGCTTCACTCAAGCTGGACCTTACCTGTCCCTTTCCTTCTCTAGGGGGACTGTGCTCTGTCTCTGTCATGGTCGTGAAGCTTGTTGAGGTTTGGGGTTACAGAAAGCCAGGTATCCAGAGAACAGGACTACTCTGTTCTCTTGTTCTGCTGTTTCATTCTGTCTCCTTGTTGTCCTTCAGAGAAGTCTAAAGTAGGTTAGAACCATCTGTGTTTCTCTTGATGTCAGACATCATACTGGTCTATTCCCCTGTGTGTCTCTTGATGTCAGACATCATACTAGTCTATTCCTCTGTGTGTCTCCTGATGTCAGAAATCATACTGGTCTATTCCTCTGTGTGTCTCCTGATGTCAGACATCATACTGGTCTATTCCTCTGTGTGTCTCCTGATGTCAGACATCATACGGGTCTATTCCTCTGTGTGTCTCCTGATGTCAGACATCATACTGGTCTATTCCTCTGTGTGTCTCCTGATGTCAGACATCATACGGGTCTATTCCTCTGTGTGTCTCCTGATGTCAGACATCATACTGGTCTATTCCTCTGTGTGTCTCCTGATGTCAGACATCATACGGGTCTATTCCTCTGTGTGTCTCCTGATGTCAGACATCATACTGGTCTATTCCTCTGTGTGTCTCCTGATGTCAGACATCATACTGGTCTATTCCTCTGTGTGTCTCCTGATGTCAGACATCATACGGGTCTATTCCTCTGTGTGTCTCTTGATGTCAGACATCATACGGGTCTATTCCTCTGTGTGTCTCCTGATGTCAGACATCATACTGGTCTATTCCTCTGTGTGTCTCCTGATGTCAGACATCATACGGGTCTATTCTTCTGAGTGTCTCTTGATGTCAGACATCATACGGGTCTATTCCTCTGTGTGTCTCCTGATGTCAGACATCATACTGGTCTATTCCTCTGAGTGTCTCCACTGACCGTTCTCATTGCTCTGAATATCACATCCTCTCTGTTTCTATTTGAATTAGTAACATTGAACATTTAGCAATTTGTGTTCTACCCTTTTCCATATACAAAATACCTCCTCCTATATTACCTTGGAGGTTCTGTAGATGTGATACAGTAGAAGGGACAATAAAATATCTTGCAAAATTAGCTTAGCAAGAGCAAGGGTGTTATACAGGTTAGTAAAGGAGCAGGTTGCCAATATTACATAAATCTGCAAATGTTCTAACTCCTCTCAGTGTCCCAGAGGAAATCTGTTTAAGTTCCTGCCTTCTTTCTGTACGTGCAGTCTTTTTCCACCACTTGTATGCCACGAGTATTCATCTGGCAGAGTGTAAAATCAATTTGCTCCAGGCCATGTGTGTGTGTTTGTGTGTGTATGTGCCTGTGTGTAGTATGTGTACACAATCACACTGTGACTCTCAGCCAAAAACACCCTAAGGTTCTATCTAGAGAAGTGTGGTAGCAACCACTCAATTAGAACTGTACTGTAGTCCAAATGAGCCCTGAGCATGGACAGCGGACAGCCATAGGCTCAGCTACAGCCGTACCCAGCATGCTAAAGCTCTTTTTATTTATATAACTAGGCAAGTCAGTTAAGAACAAATTCTTATTTACAATGACAGCCTACCCCGAACAAAATTTTGCCAATTGTGCACCGCCCTATGGGACTCCCAATCACAGCCAGTTGTGATACAGCCTGGAATCAAACCAGGGTCTGTAGTGACATATCTAGCACTGATATACAGTGCCTTAGACTGCTGCGCCACCCGGGAGCTCTTAACCATGATGCATCAGGACACAACCCATATCTGATGATACATTCTGTTGGACATGGACAATACTGTCCGAATCACATGGCTTGGGGGGATTTAAGAGAATCTGGTTGGAAACAGGTGTCCATGACTAATACTACGTTCTCCAATAGGTGTAGGGCCAGATGTTTGCCAGATCAAATAAAATAAAATGTTATTTGTCACATACACATGGTTAGCAGATGTTAATGCGAGTGAAACTAAATGCTTGTGCTTCTAGTTCTGACAATGCAGTAATAACCAACGAGTAATCTAACCTAACAATTCCACAACAACTACCTTAAACATAAAAGTGTAAAGGGATGAGGAATATGTACGAAAAAATATAGGAATGAGTGATGGTACAGAACGGCATAGGCAAGATGCAGTAGATGGTATCGAGTACAGTATATACATATGAGATGAGTAATGTAGGGTATGTAAACATAAAAGTGGCATTGTTTAAAGTGGCTAGTGATACATTTTTACATCAATTTCTCCATTATTAAAGTGGCT
The DNA here is from genome assembly GCF_034236695.1 of Oncorhynchus nerka. Lineage (NCBI taxonomy): Eukaryota > Metazoa > Chordata > Actinopteri > Salmoniformes > Salmonidae > Oncorhynchus > Oncorhynchus nerka. The sequence continues at coordinate 33,670,941 of NC_088416.1, forward strand.
GAATTTGAGTCAGTATGTTGGCAGCAGCCACTCAATGTTATCGATGGCTGATTAACAGTCTGATGGTCTTGAGATAGAAGCTGTTTTTCAGTCTCTCGGTCCCTGCTTTGATGCACCTGTACTGACCTCGCCTTCTGGATGATAGCGGGGTGAACAGGCAGTGGCTCAGGTGGTTGTTGTCCTTGATGATCTTTATGGCCTTCCTGTGACATCGGGTGGTGTAGGTGTCCTGGAGGGCAGGTAGTTTGACCCCGGTGATGCATTGTGCAGACCTCACTGCCCTCTGGAGAGCCTTATGGTTGTGGGCAGAGCAGTTGCTGTTCCAGGCGGTGAAGTTTGTGAGTGCTTTAGGTGAGCCAAATTTCTTCAGCCTCTTGAGGTTGAAGAGGCGCTGCTGTGCCTTCTTCAATACGCTGTCTGTGTGGGTGGACCAATTGAGTTTGTCCGTGATGTGTACACCGAGGAACTTTAAACTTACTACTCTCTCTACTACTGTCCCGTCGATATGGATAGGGGGGTGCTCCCTCTACTGTTTCCTGAAGTCCACGAGCATCTCCTTTGTTTTGTTGATGTTGAGTGTGAGGTTATGTTCCTGACACCACACTCCGAGGGCCCTTACCTCCTCCCTGTAGGCCGTCTAGTCGTTGTTGGTAATCAAGCCTACCACTGTAGTGTCGTCTGCAAACTTGATGATTGAGTTGGAGGCGTGCATGGCCATGCAGTCATGGTTGAACAGGGAGTACACAGGAGAGGGTTCAGAACGCACCCTTGTGGGGCCCCAGTGTTGAGGATCAGCGAGGTGGAGATGTTGTTACCTACCCTCACCACCTGGGGGTGGCCCGTCAGGAAGTCCAGTACCCAGTTGCAGTCGATGAACAGCATTCTTACATAGGTATTCCTCTTGTCCAGATGGGTTAGGGCAGTGTGCAGTGTGATTGCGATTGCATCTTCTTTGGACCTATTGGGGCGGTAAAGCAAATTGGAGTGGGTCTAGGGTGTCAGGTAGGGTGGAGGTGATATGGTCCTTGACTAGTCTCTCAAAGCACTTCATGACTGCTACGGGGCTGTAGTCATTTAGCTCAGTTACCTTAGCTTTCTTGGGAACAGGAAAAATGGTGGCCCTCTTGAAGCATGTGGGAACAGCAGACTGGGATAAGGTTTGATTGAATATGTCTGTTAACACACCAGCCAGCTGGTCTGCGCATGCTCTGAGGACGCGGCTGGGGATGCCGTCTGGGCCTCGTGGTCGGCGACGGGGCTGTTTCTTCTTTTGTAGTCTGAGCCGTTGAATTGCGACTCCACTTTGTCTCTATACTGATTCTTAGCTTGTTTGATTGCCTTGCGGAGGGAATAGCTACACTGTTTGTATTCGGTCATGTTTCCGGTCACATTGCCATGATTAAAATGCTGCCATCAATCCACGGTTTCTGGTTGGGGAATGTTTTAATAGACACTGTGGGTACAACATCACCGATGCACTTGCTAATAAACTCGCTTATCGAATCAGCGTATTCATCAATGTTGTTGTTCAACGCTATGCGGAACATATTCCAGTCCACGTGATCGAAGCAATCTTGAAGCGTGGAATCCGATTGGTCGGACCAGCGTTGAACAGACCTGAGCACGGGTGCTTTCTGTTTTAGTTTCTGTCTATAGGCTGGGAGCAACAAAATAGAGTCGTGGTCAGCTTTTCTGAAAGGAGGGCCTTATATGCGTTGCATAAGTTAGAATAACAATGATCCAGGGTTTTGCCAGCCCGGGTTGCGCAATCGATATGCTGATAAAATTTAGGGAGCCTTGTTTTCAGATTAGCCTTGTTACAATCCCCAGCTACAATAAATGCCGCCTTAGGATATGTGGTTTCCAGTTTACATAGAGTCAAATGAAGTTTGTTCAGGGCCCTCGATGTGTCTGCTTGGGGGGGAATATACACGACTGTGATTATGATCGAAGAGAATTGTCTTGGTAGATAATGCGGTCGGCATTTGATTGTGAGGAATTCTAAGTCAGGTGAACAAAAGGACTTGAGTTCCCGTATGTTGTTATGATCACACCACATCTCGTTAATCATAAGGCATACACCCCCGCCCTTCTTCTTACCAGAGAGATGCTTGTTTCTGTCGGCCGATGAGTGAAGAAACCAGGTGGCTGTACCGACTCAGATAGCGTGTCTCGAGTGAGCCATGTTTTTTACGTGAAACAAAGAACGTTACAGTCTCTGATGTCTCTCTGGAAGGCAACCCTGGATTTCATCTACCATGTTGTCAAGAGACTGGACATTGGCGAGTAGTATGCTCGGGAGCCGTGCGCGATGTGCCCGTCTACGGAGCCTGACCAGAAGACCTCTCCGTCTGCTCCTTCTGCGGCGCCGTTTTTTTGGGGCGCCGTTTGGATCCGATCCATTGTACTGGGTGGTGGGCCAAACAGAGGATCCGCTTCGGGAAAGTCGTATTCCTGGTACCTTGCTCTTATACCTTGCTCTTATATCCAATAGTTCCTCCCGACTGTATGTAATAAAACCTAAGATTTCCTGAGGTATCAATGTAAGAAATAACACATAAAAAAACTAAATACTGCATAGTTTCCTAGGAACGCGAAGCGAGGCGGCCATCTCTGTCGGCGCAGAATGAGAGATAAAGCCATATATATCACTGCACAGATTATTTTATAGGACCACTGGTCAGTGGTCAAGATCCCCAATACATCAGATTTTCTTTTCAGAATACAATGCTCTCTACACACAAAGTTTAGCCTACTGATTTTGTTTTTATCTGGACCAATGGCGGGCATTTGAAGGACTAATTATTGATGGAGATGGAATGGTGTAAAAAAAACAAAGGAAAATAAATTAGGCTTTTCAATAAAACACAAAGTTGCAACTGCAAGGACACCTGAAATTGTGGTCCTAGGGGCTTGAGAGATTGGAGCAGGGGGTCTGTACTGTGCTGTAAATGATTCTGAAGTTGCAAAATAAATCTGAGTGAGGGAGGCCGGCAGCGAGTAGCCGTTCCAGAAGGGCCGATGGAGAGAAAGAGGCCGACGTGCTCTCCCTCTCTCTTTTCTCTCTCTTTTCTCTATTTCTCTATTCTTCCTCTCTTAGAGCAAGAGGAGCACATGGCAGCCTGCTCTCTCTCTCTCGCTCTCTCTCTCTCTCTTTCTCTGTCTCTCTCTCTCTCTCTCTCTCTCTCTCTCTCTCTCTCTCCCCTCCCCCTATCTCTCTCTCTCTCCCTCTCTCTCTCTCTCCGATGGTGAGTGACTTCTGGACATGGATCTTTGCTGCGGCATATGTTCCCCTGCAACTCCCAGCGTGATGTGCCCTGGCACTGTCATCATGTGCTTGTCCTATGTGCTGACGTCACAGGGACCCTGCGCAGGGCCGAGGAACAGACGTACACTGCCGTAGTCATTTGTCCTTCCTCACAACGATAGAGGAGATCCAAATGCAGTAACACATAACACTGAATTACAATCATATCGTACGTTTGAGTGTTATTATATCAATGTTGAATGCATTTACACTACATTGTAACACTAAAGTGAGCACAAATTCATTAGTCTGTCTGAATTGTATTGTACTCTGTAATTCTCATGCTAAATGATCTAGTATTATATGCCTTTGACTTGCAGAAAACCAGGGCAAAACATATATTAGGTGATTTTCTTATGTATTCATGTATCCCTACTGAGATTGCAGATTCCCATACAGTTCCTCTGAATACCATCCCAGCCTATTTATCCCTGTCTAGACAGTTCGTACTGTATCTGTGTCACTGGCCCCAGGATGCAGAGCAACGAGGTAGAGAGGGACACAAGTAGGTTAAGGATGTGAAGAAAGGAAGCGAGAAAAAGGTTGCTCTACTTTAGAGAAACGAGGTCTGCTGCTGCTGCTGCTCGCCCTGCTTCCCACACCTCTCTTGACCACTGAAACAAAGAGACTCTGGACCCAATCCTAACTTAAGATACATTTAAACATATGCATAAATTATGCGTTCATGTCAACGGGAGATCTAAGATGTAATAAAAAAATGTGGGTTACATCCATAAATCTCAAATTAGGATTCGGTCCCCAATGATAGAAGGTGAGTGAAGCAAGACTGCTGGACAGACACAGTCTGAAGGTTGTCTTGTCTACCTGGGACTACTAATCATATCTCCGTCTATTGGGCTTTGCTGCAAGTGTGTTGTGGTTAAACATTTGATACATGACTGTACCCTGCTATTCCCCTTGTGAATCATGTTAAAACACGGCTTAGTCAAAAATCACATGTAATATAGTACATATAAAATTACAATTTGGGTACCGTTGTTTGTATCACAGGAGGTTGGTGACACCTTCTTTGGGGAGGAAGGGCTTGTGGTAACGGCTGGAGCGTAATGGTTGGAATGGTTTCAAATACACCAAACACATGGTTTCCTGTCATGCCTGCCCCCGCTTCCCCTCTGTCATGTATTTGGCATCATTCAAACTGAAGACTATTTATCAAATAACTCTCTGTAATTATTATTACGCGATTAAACTGATTAATCATGTAACTGTAATTAACTAGGAAGTCGGGACACCAAGGAAAATATTCAGATTATAAAGTTAGAATTTTCCTAATATAACTTTCAGATATATGAATATCTGATCACTTAGTCTTAAATTAATTAATTATTATTTACCTCATGTTAGTCTCATTCCAAACGTCGTAAATTGTTGGTTATCTGCACAAACCCAGTCTTCACTATGAGTCATCCATACATCAATTGTCTTAAATCATTTATTTACTAACTAAGGAATTCACAGAAATGCATAAACAAACAGTAGATAGTTACAAGTAAATGATAGCGGAGTTTCCCTAGTGGGATAAACCGGTATCGCGGCTTGGTGGACAAAAAGGGAAGTGGGGGTCAACTGAGATGAAACACTACAAAGTTGATAATTATGACAATTGAAATGCGAATCCTTTGCACATGAACGCTCACTCATTCGGGAATAATTGCAATCAATATATATATTTACGCTCAGTATGTTGTCGGGATCTCTGTTGAAAAGTTTGTTTCTGTTGGAGAGTTTGTCCGCCCTCTCTCTGTCTTGGTTAGAATGGATAGTTCAGAGAGACATTCATTCATGTCGTTATAGAATAAATGTTTCGGCGGTTGTCGGTCTTCGCGTTCAATGATACTGAATTCCTAGCTGCAGACAAGTAATTAATATCAAAGACTTGTTCTATTCTGTCGATATCGATAGTCTAAGAGTTTAACCACGTGGTATGGTTAAAAGATTCAGCCATCTACTCAAACCTTAAGCTTGGTCTCCTCTCAAACCTTGGCCCTCTTGTTTCTGTTGAGAAATTCTCAAGGTTTGGGTTTTATTTGGAAGAGCAGAAAGGGGCCTGTCCCAGGACGCCAGACCATAACTGTGCTCATGGGCGGTCCTCTGATTTAGTTAAACTCCAAAGGAAATTGGCGTTTCCTTCATTAAACAGTCCAAAATCAAATTACACAATTTCACAAACAGTGTCATCCTCACTCATTCATCGTATACAACAATTTGATGTAAGCCTCATATCTGAGGCAATTGTATAAACAACGTTATGGTAATGTGGCCATATTGTCTCCCATGAGTTTCACAAAATTGTACTAAACGGACCAGTTCGTAGCTGGATTCTTCACTGATCTTTTATACCTTCACAGAACATAAATGTTGTTCGGACCTCAAGTTCTGTGAGGTGGAAGAAATTCCTTTGTTCTCTCTATGAAAACTCACTATCTCTCTATACTGTGGCCATGAGGAGATCATCTCCTCCAGGAGTTTACGACCTGAGGTCGCAGCAGCCTGAGTGTAGGAGACAGAGAGAGGGGGATGGTGCTCGCTGTACCATGTCATTATGTTTTTCCCTGTCAAGACGCTGTCCTTGTTTGTTTCTTGTCTATTATCCATTACATTTTCACTCCCTGTACTTGCTTCTCGTCTCCCAGAGTCGGTCCTTACAGTTTCCATGTGTATGATGCCATTTGCATTTGCTCCGTTCCAGACATTATTATGAGCCGTCCTCCCCTCAGCAACATCCACTGGTTTGTAAGTACATTTCCCCAGTATGTATGTGATTCTGTGTTTGTCCTACATATTTAGGATCTTAATTTGATCACCCTGTTGGTGCAGGAAATGTCCCGTATAGCAGGAAATGCAAACGTGTAGTGTATTCAATGTTTGAAAACGCTTCTAAAGTTTGTAATTACCACTTAAAAATGTCAGATTTTGATTTGCCCTAACAAAAAATGTATCAACCTCTACAAAAATGTCCATTAATTATAATCCACACAATAATAATAATTTCCTGTTGCTGCAGGATTATTTTCCAGCTGTGAGAAACTGGTCAAATGAAGATCCTACATCTGTATTTAGTCCTGAGAAGGAGGTGGAGGATAAGGCTGAAGCATCTCTACTGTCGTGTAGTACATAGCAGCTACCAGTCACCCCTGGTTGTAAATCCCCAGTGGGAATGAATGCACCAAAGCCCCCCTTGCGTTTTAACATTCCAGGCAGGCGTGCGTGTTAGCAATGATTGATTGGCAATGGTGAAGGAGATTTTATTTAAATTCCATCAGAAGGTGATATATGGCTGCATGCCTCACAGTTAGATTAGAATCCTGTGTTAAGGAAGCTCTCTCTCTGTTCGATGACTGCAGACAGACAACAGACAGACAACAGACAAGCACATTCAGTTGGGTTTGTCTGAATTTGTCCTATACTTCTTGATAAACCCTATTTGTCCTCACCCACATACATTCCATTGATTGGATTCTTTGTGTCTGCTAGGCTATTGATTATCCAATGATTGTTCTAACTTTTTCTAATTGCGAGAAAAAAAAGAAGGAATAATAGGTTTCTAATGGGTTATTGTAATTTAGCTAATCAACATGCTAATTGAGCAAAATCTCCTCAGGATAGGAATCTGTTCTCTGTTCATTTTCCCCTTCCTCTTCGAGCGAGATCAAACTCCAGGCTTTCTCAGAGACAACATTGTAAGTGATTGAGTTGGCTTGTCGACCAGCGCGGACGCCGTCCCACTAATCAATCAATGGTGAGCAATCGCTCAGCCTCATTGAAAAGCTCATTTAAAGGTATCTTAAACGTTAATATAAATGGCTACATCTGAAGTGGTGACATTTAAGTGGCATCACATTTGAAATGAAGTGCATAGGCACACAAACACATTTTGTGAGCGTTTATTTCCATATTCTGTAAATTAACTCACTTTTCCATAGGATTGTTTCTTTGAACATTTAAATCACTCTATTTGGTACTGGCACACATCGTGTAAGTAACATATAGACCAGCCCAAGCCTGGATTTGAGTCCATGGTCCCACCAACAGTTAGTTAATTCTATGTAACACTAATTGTTCCAGTGCAGACAGTTAAGTTGACTTAAACCATAGGAAGGATGACATCACTGCACAAGGCTGCGCTAGCTGCAAACTACCTCTGTTTCCTGTGGAAAGGTACCATTCATGTTCAGGCTCAGGGACACGAAACAGATGTGCTGATGGACATCACATCCCGCCATACTTGTCTCCACCTGCTCTGGCAAGGGCTGTTGGTGGCCTTGGTTTTTATAAAGACAGAGCTCTTCTAATCAGTCTGAGCCCGTGAGTGCCACCATGCCGTGGGTAAGGCTCTATGCCAGCCTCTAATGAGATCTGTGCCACTTCAGTTTCTCTCTCTGTCCTCAACTCTGGATCCAACAACATTAAGTGTTCTCTGCTCTGCATATAAGCCTTGTGTTTTGTATCGTACTATTGTTATTACATTGTTATTACATGATCTAACATTCCTATAACTGATTATAAGCCAAGTCACATGGTCCATGTGTCATTACGAACTAGCCTTCAAAGTCTTGTACATACAGTTAAGTCGCAAGTTTACCTAAAACCAAATACATTTAAACTCGGGTTTTCACAATTCCTGACATTAAATCCTAGCAAATAATTCCTGTCTTAGGTCAGTTAGGATCACCACATTATTTTAAGAATGTGAAATGTCAGAATAATAGCAGAGAGAATGATTTATTTCAGCTTTTACATTCTGACATCACATTCCCATTCTGACATCACATTCCCAGTGGGTCAGAAGATTAAATACACTCAATTAGTATTTGGTAGCATTTCCTTTAAATGGTTTAACTTGGGTCAAATGTTTTGGGTAGCCTTCCACAAGCTTCCCACAATAAGTTGGGTGAATTTTGGCCCATTCCTCCTAACAGAGCTGATGTAACTGAGTCAGGTTTGTAAGGCCTCCTTGCTCACACATGCTTTTTCAGTTCTGCCCACAAATCTTCTATAGGATTGAGGTCAGGGCTTTTTGATGGCCACTCCAATACCTTGACTTTGTTGTACTTAAGCCATTTTGCCAAAACTTTAGAAGTATGCTTTGGGTCATTGTCCATTTGGAAGGCCCATTTACGACCAAGCTTTAACTTCCTGACTGATGTCTTGAGATGTTGCTTCAATATATCCACATCATTTTCCAATCCGTAGTCTGGCTTTTTTATGGCGGTTTTGGAGCAGTGGCTTCTTCCTTGCTGAGCGGCTTTTCAAGTTATGTTGATATAGGACTCGTTTTACTGTGGATATAGATACCTTTGTACCTGTTTCCTCCAGCATTTTCACAAGGTCCTTTGCTGTTGTTCTGGGATTGATTTGCACTTTTCGCACCAAAGTATGTTCATCGCTAGGAGACAGAATGCGTCTCCTTCCTGAGCGGTATGGCGGCTGCATGGTCCTTGGTGTTTATACTTGCATACAATTGTTTGTACAGATGAACGTGGTACCTTCAGGCATTTGGAAATTGCTCCCAAGGATGAACCAGACTTGTGGAGGTCTTGGCTGATGTCAAGCAAAGAGGCACTGAGTTTGAAGGTAGATCTTGAAATACATCCACAGGTACACCTCCAATTGATTCAAATGATGTAAATTATCAGAAGCTTCTAAAGCCATGACATAATTTTCTGGAATTTTCCAAGCTGTTTAAAGGCACAGTCAACTTAGTGTATGTCAACTTCTGACCCACTGAAATTGTGATATAGTGAATTATAAGTGAAATAATCTGTCTTGTAAACAATTGTTGGAAAAATGACTTGTGTCACGCACAAAGTAGATGTCCTAACTGACTTGACAAAACTATAGTTTGTTAACAAGAAATGTGTGGAGTGGATGAAAAACGAGTTTTAATGACTCCAACCTAAGTGTATGTAAACTTCCGACTTCAACTGTAGTACACATAGTAATTACCACATACTCTCAATTAAACTGATGCCAACCTTTAGATAATTGCATTTTTACTCTTTTATTTATGTTGAATTTTATCATGAATGATTAGCTGTTGTGTTCCCCAGCATGGCCTAATTAAATGTGTAAATGACCTGCTGGAGGTATTAGCTAGCCAATGACACCCCTTTTATTGCCCATAAGAAGCAATGCCCATGCCCTGATTGCCTAACATGTTTCCTTGAATTAATGTGGCTATTTGACAAGGGAGCAGTCCAGTAATGTGTGGACTAGAATAAGGAAATTCCAATTACAACGACAGCTGTTGGGAGACGAGGTTGCTGGATGTAACCAAGCACAGTGTCTAATACACCAGCCAGTCTGCTGGGCCCTATATTGATTACTGTTTTGTTGATGGACCCGGGTTACTTCTAACAAATACACTTTCCCTCTCAATCATCTCGGCCACACAAAAAGTAAAGATTGAATCAATGAATCCATTTTTGGTTTAGAAAAATGTATCTAAATTCAATTGAGTTGGAACGCATCCATTTTAACCAGCTCTCTATTGAACCGTAACCCCATGAGGATTTGTATGAATGGGAATGCGTAATCAAGGTACTGTCCATGGCCCTGGCCGTCTCCTGTTGTGGAGGAACACGTTTCTCACGTTTATTAAGAAAATCTCACAAACACGAGGGAGAGAAAATCCTATTTGAGCTGTGGATTAATTGATGGAAATCGAGGGTGGCGGTTAGACCTCATATTTTCCGCTACTCAGTTCCCTGTGTGCCGCATACTCAAACAGCCAGCTACCGGAGCTGAAATTACTACAATTGATTAGACATTACAATGCAGCAGTATTCTCTTCTTGCTCTGACCGGCTGAGGTCAGCCAGCCTGCTTTATCACCCTCCATTTTCTCCCGCTGAATAAACGCTTTGTTTATGGTCGGTGGATTGGCGAGCTATGCCCCACCAGTCCTCTGTATCCTCAGCCTACATCAATTTGCATAGAACCAATAAAGATGTGATGCTCATAATGTGCATTCTCTTTCTCTGTGAGTTGTATTATGATGCTGAATATGTGCATTCGCTGTCTCTGTGAGTAGTATTGTGATGCTCATAACGTGCATTCGCTGTCTCTGTGAGTAGTATTGTGATGCTCATAATGTGCATTCTCTGTCTCTGTGAGTAGTATTGTGATGCTCATAACGTGCATTCTCTGTCTCTGTGAGTAGTATTGTGATGCTCATAACATGCATTCGCTGTCTCTGTGAGTAGTATTGTGATTCTTTGCAAAACGCAGAGCTGTGTTTGTCCTATGGGAAGATTGATGGTGATATAGCTGGAGAATACAGCCATTTCAGTCTAATTAAAGTTTCTCTCTGTGGCTGAGCCCTTTGTGTAACGCTCTGGGAGAGGGATCATTGCTCCTAAACCTATGAGGCTTTACTCTAAAAGCAATTTAACGGCAGTCTAATCTGTATCACAAACATCCCTCTGACAATTTACTGGTGCCAAACTCCAGTGCATGATGCCAGGTAATACAACATTTCAAATCATTGCATAACTCTATTGACATGAGGGGTCCAACTGTAAACTGTACATTTGTTACCAGCGAATACAAATAGATTTCTCTAGTTTAACATCTTTGTGTCTGGTGGGAACAGAAGTTTAAAAATAGAACAAGGATGAAGTGGCAGAGGCTAACAGGTTTTGATTTTGACCTTCATATTTTAATCAGTGTATTACATGCAGTATTTGGACATCCCTCTGCTACCTGGTTTAACACCTTATCTTGTTGTTTCAGTCTTTCTGGCCTAAGACCACTAGACACATAAAACCCACAGTGTCTGTATGGGCAGCATTAACATTCAGTGAGTTTATAATCATGTGCTGTAAGTCACCTGGAAATGTCAATGTGTGCCTGCTAATGTTCATTATGACTCTGATAATCACCAGACTAATGACGGTTGGCCTGTGTGTGTGTGTGGTGGAGAGCTTTCAGGATCTGAGTGCTTTGCTCACCTTGGGGGACCTGTGTTGTTGAGATTGTTGTTTTGGTTTTATTATTTGTACTGTGAGTTGTGCCAGGGGTCTTTCCCAGTTCTTTATTTCACAGTCACTAGAATATAAAGGGTTTAAAACCTCTGATGTAATGGGACTGTGTAGTCATAAACCACACATCAGTTAAACTGCTACTCTCTACAGCAGTTTGGGGAAACAAATAATGTGGTCTTCAAGGTTATTTCAAAAATAAAAAGAAGATGAACTTAAGCATGTTCCTCAGGCAGCCTAGACACTAGCAGCCAAGTGTCCCCCATCCCAATCCTGGTCACTGACCTTGTGTGGCAGGACCATGGCGGAGCCCCCGCTGATGCCCACGATGGGCACGGCCGTCTGCAGGGCAATGAAGTCCAGGATCTGTGCCACGGCTTCCGAGCCGATGTTGTCTTCAAACACCACACCATGTACGCGGTTGGCCGCGAGTGTGTCACAGATGCGTGTGAGCAGGGCCCGAGGGTTGGTGTTGTTTACCAGCACTGTGATGGGATTCACCTCCAAGGGCAGGTCCATGAAGTTCTCCCTGCTGAGACGCCCCTTGATCTCCTGCTGGTAGGCCGAGCCACTGAACACCACCGCCACGTTGACTGCTGGCAAGGGCGTTGCGAAAGGCCGACCTTGGCACCAGGGGGCAGTGCAGAGCAGCAACAGCAGCAGTAGCGGCCACCACCACGGGGAGTCGCTCAAGTGGCCTAGACGAACGCCCATCTCAGTCACCTACTGCCTGAGAGAGGGGACGAGGGTGGGGATGAGAGGAGGAGAGAAGAGAGATGAGTAAAGACATTTGTATTAGATACATGGGACCGTTTAGTGTCATTTGTGCAACGTTGTGATAATGCATAGTAATCCCTCCAGGCAAAGCCAACCAAACCAACTGCCTGTAGTTTAGAGACATTTTAGCTTCATCTGTGAGTCATGTGCTTCATGTGCAGGTGTGTCTCTATGTAAGCGGCCATGAGTGGTGGGTTGGGTCAGGTGGATGATGAGAGACCCAGGGTACTATTTTTTTGCGTGTTTGAGTGTTTGGTGTGGTGTGCAACACAAGGCAGTGAGCAGGTTGCTGTGCCTGCGGATGGCAGCTGCGGCCCCACTACTGTTGTACTCTGCAGTCGAATACAGCAGATGGTGCCTACTGTTTAATGCAACAAATGGAGAACAAGGATTTACCATTTATCTCTCGTGATGTTTTTTCCCCCTCTGAAATAATACTGCAGAGCTATTCCAATTGAATCGGCAAAACGTCTGAATGCACGGGTATTATGTGCTGTGAATAGGTGGAGACCTGGTTTTGACCATGGAGGCTGATTTTAACGGCAGCTACATGCTGTATTTCTAAGGCATTGTTTACGGGAAAAACCTAATGTAACTTAACTTGGATGACAGTTTTCCCTTTGAAATGAATTGATAAGATCAGTGTTTAAAAACACTGCATTGCTAATAGACTTCAATGCAATTTCCCCAAAGTACAGTGACACAGTGACAGTAACAACGTTTCTTAAGGGATTCACTTTTAGTTTGAAATCATAAATCCTACATTCATGTTCCAGGTAATGAATAAATGATCAAATCGACCAGGAACTCTTTATCTTGTTTTGATCTTCCAGATATTTATAGCTGCAGGGCAAAGTAGAAAGAATGATGTATTTCACAATGCAGTTGAATGGAGTTAGATCCTACAGCATTACATTCACCAATCCACGTAATGTCTGGTCAGATACTGTGTCCTTCTGTCAGACAGAGTCATCCTCTATGACTTATCTGTCACACTGCCGCCTGCGGGCCTGACTCTGTGTGGTGTGTGTGAGTGTGTGTGAGTGTGTGCGTGTGTGTGTGTGTTATCCTGTCAAGGGGACCTGATTTAGCATGTGTTTGAATCACAGTGGGGTGATTACAATGTAATTCTCAGTATTCCTTGGCGGGGGTCATGGCCCACGGCATGATTGTGTCTCCCTATCAAGACATGTAGGATAGCTGGGGACCCACTGCAGTCCCCATTCCTCAGCCCCTGCCTGACATAGGGAATGGGACGAGGGGCTTGTGTTAGCGGAGATGGAGTGTACCAGTAAACTGGCGGTAACGTTCCCATGGGGTAATTGGTTGGACTACAGTGATAATATAGTCTCCACTCTGAAAAGCTGCCTCCCAGAGAGGACCGTAGGGATTTCTGCATCGCATTGCTGGTCAGGGACCTTATCAGCAGCACATGGCTGAGAAAGGACCATTATAGATTGTCATTAGTAGCGGAGCAGCCTAGAATACCAATGATAGTACGGCTGCTGAGAATGGAAAGGCATTATGAACGTTTCTAGATATTGACTATGTCAAAACATGATGGATTTGTTGTGCTGATTGACATACATATTTTCCTTTTATGGCATAATTTCTGAGTTTCCTCTGTCATAAAAATAGGCAATATTTCTGTCATTGATCATGCAGGCTGATTGATAGTCCCTTAAATTGTTAAGAACACAGAGCAGGAATGTATTGCTTTCCTTCAATGACATTACCCATGTCTTTTCCGGCCATTGTATGATGGAACACGTTGGGGTTAATGTCTTTGAGGAGGATCTCATTAAAAGAGCTTGACCTTCCACATGTTTAATCAAGGCAGTGAAACAGCTGAGGTGGATGTCTGAAGGTCACCTACATGGGGGATTACTGTGGTAAAATGGGGATGTGGAATTAAACACAACAGCCAATGAGTCATCATCGACTTAATCAGATGACTTATGTTTGTCGATGTGCCCCCTATTACCAAGGTGTATTCCAAACAGAGACACAGCTATCGGGAGGTAATTACAGCACAGTGGAAACATTGATTTGACCATCTAGCCCAATTTGACCTTGCTGACAACAAAAGTGGAACTCACACCACTGTGATTTGCAATAACGCTGGGCAATATAGTCAAGAAACCTGTTCAAAGTTGTTGAACATTGCAGTCGTTCTGTAGCTTGGTCACAACCCAAAGTCTCCAAAACACAGGAAAGAGGCTTTTATTACTGTGCTACATGGAGCTAATTTCACCCCCAAACTCGTACAATGGCTTGAGGCTTTATTCCAATGTTAGGGATCAAAACACTGTGGATATTTATTTTAGTCAGGGATATTGTAATAGAAAATGCAGGTCTGGGTACATCATTTACACTGTTTTATATGTCGATTTTTTTTCAGATCACAATTTATTTGGTTCTTAAGCCCGGTCGGAACAGATGAGTGGTAAATACTGTAGTTTGGGACCATGGGAAAGAGACAGGTTGCTGTTTGTTTACGTCATGATGCTAGATAGTAAAAGATAGATTTATGACTTTTGTGTCATGTTGAGTCAGTAGAAACAAACAAAATCCCACTGTGAAACTAGTGACCATGAAACAGAAGCATACTCTATTACAATATATCTATGATACTCTAAGTATGCAAACAGTCATTACTGTGAGACATGAAGGCATAGGGAGAAGATGTGCCTGAAGGAGATTTTCCCCAATCTACACAGACAAGAGATCATTTGTTTTCTACACTATGACCTCTTTAATCTGGGGTTGGATTTTGGAATGCACTACCATGTCAAATTCTTTGCTCTCTAGAGATGTAATCCACTCTGTGAATCTGCAAGTCTCCAATTTTCAGCGCCTGGATTTGATATGTGTTAGTTGTCTGCTCGAGTTTTCACCGCTCCAGCTCCCAGCCTCCTATCAGTGGGAATGTGTTCAGCTTAGCGACCTCTCTCTCTCACTTGACTCTGCCCAAGTCACCGCTGGCTGGCGCGAGGGCACACAGACCAGATTAGATCAAAGCTTCTGCCACTGTTCCAGTCTGGCACTTAGAAGGGCTCAGACCGTTTCCCCATGCACCGTTACTACTGAGCAAATCCCTTGTGTGACCGCAAAGATTATGCCATGTCTTTTTAAAACTGTCATCCAGCTAAAAGTGTTAGGGGGAGGGAGATGACAGAGTGAAACAGATACCAGATCTAACTATGTGACAGTTGATATTCTATCTCTGTTTAATGGCAGACAGTCCTAACAGAATCCTTCAAGATCTTCACCTTGGCTTTCAGACTAGATGGGTTTACAATGAGGAATTGCTTAGCTCCCTCTAGTGGTTGAGTTGGTTAAAGCAGTTCCCTTAGAATATCAGTTGTCCTCTGCTGTTTCCTTATCAAACCAGAGAAGCGAATTATTTCCGTCTCTGTCCCACTTCTCTTATGTAGTCTGTGGGAGAACTGTCACTACTGTAACACATGTGACTAAATAACAGGGGTCAAGGGGTTCCATGTGTTATTGTATTAACACCTGCCAGATGTGTTTTGTTTTGTTTGGACTGGCCTGAGAAATGAAATGATTTTAGTTTTACACCTTTTCAGCTATTCCTTTGTCCTAAAGGTGATTGGTTGAAAGTCAGCTGAGATGACACATTTATTTACTTACAGTGTTACTATTATCACATCTGTTCAGGAGCCTCTGCTCAGACATGACTGCACTCTCCTCATGCCCAATTCCCAGCCCTGCTCAATATCTTAAGACCATAGTGGTACAGTAAGTACATCTGGTTGTGGGGTGGGGGGTTGTTGTGCTCGTCACTGCTGACGTAATGGGTCATTTCGTATTCAGTGCATGAAACTGCTGCTAAGACTTACACCTGTCTCATCCTGGGCACAGTTTGATCAATATGCTCCAAGGCTTGGAGAGGCATGCTGGTGCCTCGTGGCTCTCTGCTGGTAACTTTACCTCTTCTCTTGCTTTTCATCAATGAAACATCAGCTGACCAGCCCAATGTTTAATACCAATCACATTTTAGACTTGATTAAAGAAACCTTATAATTTGTAGGTACTCAACAATGGGTTAACATGAAAAAGACATACTTACATTAAATCCTATTAGAATTCCTTTATAATAAACCCTTTCAAGTCTAATCAGTATAAATCTCCTTTTCATTCCCATATATTAAGCATGTGTTCAGTATTAAGGATTAGTTTAACCCTACACAGTGTAATTGACAATTTGACCTTCGCTAACGCAAAGACGGCCAACTATTTCATCCGATCATTATGGTCACAGTTAATTTCCCATTCACCTGTGATTATGGGTTTAACTAAGCCATGAAGATAAAATACTGTCATTCTAATCCCCAAAAATCCATTACCTTTCAACTAATCTGGTAATTCATGAGCATTTTTTACACTTAAACAGGAATAATAAAATGCTTTTGTGAAAACAGTGAATCGGCTTCTTCCAGTCATGCATTGTCGAGTAAATTAGAATCAATTAGGCTTTTACTGTTGAGTATCCTCTCAACTCCTATTCATTGGCCCTCACTGCTACCGTGGTTTCCAGACTCTGTTTAGCTCGGCTCTATCTAAAGAGCTTTGTGGACCATCTGATAAACAAAACAATACATGTAGCCAGAACCCAGGCTTTAGCTGCAACCCAGGAGGATATACTGTAGCTGCAACCCAGGAGGATATACTGTAGCTGCGACCCAGGAGGATATAGCTGCGACCCAGGAGGATATACTGTAGCTGCGACCCAGGAGGATATACTGTAGCTGCAACCCAGGAGGATATACTGTAGCTGCGACCCAGGAGGATATACTGTAGCTGCAACCCAGGAGGGTATACTGTAGCTGCGACCCAGGAGGATATACTGTAGCTGCGACCCAGGAGGATATAGCTGCGACCCAGGAGGATATACTGTAGCTGCGACCCAGGAGGATATACTGTAGCTGCGACCCAGGAGGATATACTGTAGCTGCGACCCAGGAGGATATAGCTGCGACCCAGGAGGATAATACTGTAGCTGCGACCCAGGAGGATATAGCTGCGACCCAGGAGGATATACTGTAGCTGCGACCCAGGAGGATATACTGTAGCTGCAACCCAGGAGGATATACTGTAGCTGCGACCCAGGAGGATATACTGTAGCTGCGACCCAGGAAGATATACTGTAGCTGCGACCCAGGAGGATATAGCTGCGACCCAGGAGGATATACTGTAGCTGCGACCCAGGAGGATATAGCTGCGACCCAAGAGGATATACTGTAGCTGCGACCCAGGAGGATATACTGTAGCTGCGACCCAGGAGGATATAGCTGCGACCCAGGAGGATATACTGTAGCTGCGACCCAGGAGGATATACTGTAGCTGCGACCCAGGAGGATATACTGTAGCTGCGACCCAGGAGGATATACTGTAGCTGCGACCCAGGAGGATATACTGTAGCTGCGACCCAGGAGGATATACTGTAGCTGCGACCCAGGAGGATATACTGTAGCTGCGACCCAGGAGGATATACTGTAGCTGCGACCCAGGAGGATATACTGTAGCTGCGACCCAGGAGGATATAGCTGCGACCCAGGAGGATATACTGTAGCTGCGACCCAGGAGGATATACTGTAGCTGCGACCCAGGAGGATATACTGTAGCTGCGACCCAGGAGGATATACTGTAGCTGCGACCCAGGAGGATATACTGTAGCTGCGACCCAGGAGGATATACTGTAGCTGCGACCTAGCCTGGGTCCCGATCCGCCATCTGGGGAACACTTAACTAGTCCATTGCCAATAACATGGCTCCCTCATTGTGATGTAAAGTAATGTAATATCAAGCTGGATCTATAATCCTTAGTGCCAAAAGCCTCTGCCTCTTTTTTCAATACTTTAGACAACATTCAATATACGCTATATTGCACATCATATAATATTACCTGTATTCCTGATACTACTACAGCTACACATGTCACGTTCTGACCTTAGTTCTTTTGTTATGTCTTTGTTTTAGGTTTGTCAGGGCGTGAGTTGGGGTGGGTTGTCTGTGTTCGTTTTTCTATGTTGTGTTTTGTGTTTGGCCTGGTATGGTTCTCAATCAGAGGCAGGTGTCATTAGTTGATTGTTTCCTGTTTTGTTGTTTGTGTCACCATTCAGGACTGTTTCGGTTTTCGTTTTCATTCACTTTGTTATTTTTCTATTTTGTCGTGTTCAGTGATTATTAAAGTATCATGGACACTTACCACGCTGTGTATTGGTCCGATCCTTGCTACTCCTCCTCAGACGAAGAGGAGGAAATCCGTTACAGAATCACCCACCAACCAAGGACCAAGCAGCGTGGTAGCGGGCAGCAGCAGAAATCTCTGGACTCATGGACATGGGAGGAGATTCTGGACGGAGAAGGACCCTGGGCACAGGCTGGGGAATATCGCCGCCCCAAAGCAGAGCTGGAGACAGCGAAAGCTGAGCGGCGGTGGTATGAGGAGGCAGCACGGCAGCGCGGCTGGGGCGAGAGGCAGCCCCAAAAATGTATTGGGGGGGTCACACGGGAGTGTGGCTAATTCAGGTAGGAGACCTGAGCCAACTCCCTGGGCAGGCACCGTGTTATGCCGTGAGGCGCACGGTGTCCCCGGTGCGCAGGCATAGCCCGGTGCGTTACATCGCAGCGCCTCGTATCAGCTGGGCTAGAGTGGGCATCGAGCCAGGTGCCATGAAGCCGGCTCAACGCGTCTGGTCTCCAGTGCGTCTCCTCGGGCCGGGGTACATGGCACCAGCCCTATGCACGGTGTCCCCGGTTCGCCAGCACAGCCCAGTGCGGTCTGTTCCACCTCGCCGCACTGGCCTGGCTAGGAGGAGTATCCAGCCAGGT
This sequence comes from Oncorhynchus nerka, assembly GCF_034236695.1. Classification (NCBI taxonomy): domain Eukaryota; kingdom Metazoa; phylum Chordata; class Actinopteri; order Salmoniformes; family Salmonidae; genus Oncorhynchus; species Oncorhynchus nerka. Next base: position 33,689,885 of record NC_088416.1, read on the forward strand.
AAGGTTGTGCAGACTCGGTGCTCGAGACCTCCAGTGCGCCTTCACGGTCCGGTCTATCCGGTGCCTCCTCCACGCACCAGGCCTCCGGTGGCACCCCCACGCACCAGGCTGTCTCTTCGTCTCCTTCCTCCAGGTGCTCCCGCCTGTCCAGCGCTGCCAGTCCCCCTCCTGTCCAGCGCTGCCAGAGTCTCCCTCCTGTCCTGAGCTGCCGGAGTCTCCCGTCTGTCCTGAGCTGCCGGAGTCTCCCGTCTGTCCTGAGCATTCGGGACCCGTTGCTAGGGTCCCCAGTCCGAGGTCGGTGGCGAGGGTCGCTGTTCGAAAGGCGCCACGGATGCGGGTTAAGAAGCGGGTAAAGACTATGATGAGTGAGGTCCACGTCCCGTGCAAGAGCCGCCACCGCGGACAGACACCCACCCAGACCCTCCCCTATAGGTTCGGAGTCCGCACCTTGGGGGTGGGGGGGGGGGAGTACTGTCACGTTCTGACCTTAGTTCTTTTTGTTATGTCTTTGTTTTAGGTTGGTCAGGGCGTGAGTTGGGGTGGGTTGTCTATGTTCGTTTTTCTATGTTGTTTTTTCTATGTCGGTTTTCATTTTCATTCACTTTGTTATTTTTGTATTTTGTCGTGTTCAGTGATTATTAAAGTATCAAGGACACTTACCACGCTGCGTATTGGTCCGATCCTTGCTACTCCTCTAATCCGTTACAATACAAGGATAAAACAAAGCACTCTGAGAATATTTTGACTTGCTATAGTCAATAGTTTAGTTCACAGAAGTATTACTGTTAAGTGACATTTGTTTCCTGCCTTTTCAGATGGTGACCAAAATAGAACAAGTGGGGGAAGCAGCTTTGTGACAATACTGCACACGGATAAAAACAACAGACTACTAGAGTAGCCACACTCACAGAGTGCTTACATTCTATTTCCACTAACAGAACAAGATGGTAGCTTGAGAGTTAGTATTTTCTCTTAAAGACAACTTAGCCTTTAGACACGCTGCCTCATCTAGTAGGATGTGACTTTGACATATCTGCCATGTCTCAAATCAGACACATGCACCTGCTTGTCCCCTCCACCAAGACGTAATGGCTTGTATTGTTGTCACATTTTATCTAGGTCAATATTCAACTCACTTTTACATCCCGATGCCAGGTGTCACCACAATATTGGATGCAGTGCAAGGTGAGTCCCTCTCAGATTTGACTCTATGTCTGGTGATTTGATCAGGGCCTGTCAACCTGTCATATCCCTGACACCTCCCTGTAGATTTACTTCTTTAGTCCTGATGAAATTATTCTCCATATCATGGCCTCATAATAAACTGGAGCTATAGGCTGTCATAGTAAAAATGTATCCTACTGTCCAATATTCAGCCCCATGTTCCCTCTACCCTACCTGCTTCCATACACTGATCTCCCAGTCTGCATGTTTCCAATCCCAGCAGCCTCTGATTTATCTCCCACCCCATGACCCCGGGGAAGAAAATCACATCAAACTGATACACTCAATGATATTAGTTTATGTCACCATCCAAATCAAGATCCCTGCTCTGCTTTGCTCTCCTAAGCCACGAGCATGCTGGACATAATTCATACATGCTGTTGCATTAAGTGCATTAAGTGTACATGACAAGTGAATGATCCGCCGTGGAATAAAAACCCAATAAATCTGAGAGTAATGATCTCTCTAACCGTCTCTGCATGGGGGGCATTTTGGAGATAGGTTTCTCCTAACATGCCTGTGCTTTAAATCAGAAATCCACAGGTTGTGGGCGACCCCATGCCACCTCACTTCTTGTGTAGTGTTTTCACTTTGAACTAAACAAGGAAGTCGAGCCCTGAGCCGCCATGGGCTGGCCTTCTTTGCGCTACTTGAATGGTCCTGCTGCCCCAGAGCTGGAGAGGAAGTCATTTACAACCTAACGTTACCACTGCCAGAAACAAACACAGTAGATGAAGCAAACATAATTCTATGTTCTTGGATCTGAATCAACTCGACCCCAAAAAATAAAAAGAGGCGAGAAAAAGACTGCTCAAGACCAATCCATAAACCGGAAAAATATTGGAACTGCCCTATCCCATCTGGACAAGATGTTCATAATGCTGTTCATTGACTGTAGCTCAGCATTCAACACCAGAGTACCCTCTAAGCTCATCATTAAGCTTGGGGCCCTAGGGTCTGAACCCCGCCTTGTGCAACTGGGTCCTGGACTTCCTGACGGGCTGCCCCCAGGTGGTGAAGGTAGGAAACAACATCTCCACTTCGCTGATCCTCAGCACAGGGGCCCCACAAGGGTGAGTGCTCAGCCCCCTCCTGTACTCCCTGTTCACCATGACTGCGTGGCCACGCAAGCCTCCAACTCAATCATCAATTTTGCAGACGACACAACAGTAGTAGGCCTGATTACCAACAAGGATGAGACAGCCAGCAGGGAGGTGAGGGCCCTGGGAGTGTGGTGCCAGGAATATAACCTCTCACTCAACATCAACAAAACAAAGGAGTTGAATGTGGACTTCAGGTAACAGCAGACGGAGCACCCCCCTATCCACATCGACGGGACTGCAGTGGAGGTGATTCCTTGGCGTTCACATTACTGACGATCTGAAATGGTCCACCCACACAGACAGTGTGGTGAAGAAGACAGAACAGTGCATCTTCAACCTCAGGAGACTGAAGAAATTTGGCTTGGCCTCTAAAACAAACTTTTACAGATGAGATCATCCTGTCCAATTGAGAACATCCTGTCGGGCTCTATTGCTGTCCGGGCTCTATTGCAACTGCACCGCCCACAACCGCAGGGCTCTCCAGTTGGTGGTGAGGTCTACCCAACGCATCACCGGGGGCAAACTACCTGCCCTTCAGGACACCTACAGCACCCGATGTCACAGGAAGGCCAAAAAGATCATCAAGGACAAAACAACCCCAGCCATGGCCTGTTGGTGCATCAAAGCTGGGACCGAGAGACTGGTAAAAAACAACTTCTATCTTAAGGCCATCAGACTGTTAGATAACTATCACTAGCCGGCTTCCACCCGGTTACGCAACATTGCACCTTCGAGGGTGCTGCTCTATATACATAGACTTGTAATCACTACCCACTTTAATAATGGAACACTAGTCACTTTAATAATGTTTAAATAATGTTTACATACTGCTTTACTCTTCTCATATGTATATACTGTATTCTATTTTACTGTATTTTAGTCAATGCCACTCCGACAAAGCTCATCCTAATATTTATATATTTCTTAATTCCATTCTTTTACTTGTAGATTTGTGTGTATTGTTGTGAATCATTTTGAGATATTACTGCACTGTTGGATACTACTGCACTGTTGGAGTTAGGAAGACAAGCATTTCGCTACACCCGCAATAAGATCTGTTAAATATGTGTATGTGACGAATACAATTTGATTTGATTTGAATACATTTTGAAAGGTCGAACAGTGACGCTGAAATGGTCACGTTCTCATGGACTGGTAACACAGGAGGTTGCTGGCACCTTAATTGGGGAGGACCGGCTCCTGGTAATGGCTGGAGCGGAATAGGTGGAATGGTATCAAATACATCAAACACATGGTGTTTGATGCCATTTCATTCGCACCGTTCCAGCCATTATTATGAGCAGTCCTCCCCTCAGCAGCCTCCACTGACTTACCAGTCAGTAAGTGTTAGGTTGCGTGTTTAGCCTGCTAGCTATGTTAGCTGCTAACCTTAGTGTGTTCGATGTTCAAGCTAGCTAACAAGGCTACTTAGCTAGCTAACATCTTCTGTATTCAGTCTTTTTTGTACTCAAAGGAATCTAACAATGGCATCATACATCTACACTGCACAAACCCCCCAATGCCTTTATTTCAACTAACTAACATTAGCTAGCAAAAGCTAGATATGCAGATTGTTGACATGATAGTGTTTCATTTGTAGATAACTAGCTAGCTAGCTAGGTGGACAACAGCATTTTTGGCCTATGTACACCCCAAAAAATGCATCTATGCATAACATTTGGTAAGGTAACATCTCACAAACATCACACCAGAGATACTGGTGGAGACGGTCTGATTTCGAGGGAATCTGAGGCTGTTCAAATTGTGGTTGTGCAAACCCCAACACTGAAAGAGAGGTAAGAAATGCTGCATGCATTTACTGTTCTGCTTTGTGATTCAATAATTATTTTGTTGTTAATCAACCAAGGTAAGAAATGCTGCATGCATTTTCTGTTATGCTTTGTGATTCAATAATTGTTTCGTTGTTAATTGATCAAGGTAAGAAATGCTGCATGCATTTTCTGTTATGCTTTGTGATTCAATAATTATTTTGCTTGAAATTGACCAACATAGTTATCTATGTTTGCCTGTTCAGCACATTGCCTACCTATATACAGCATTGATTCCTACTTGGTGTGAACTACCCACCAGAACGGCTTAATGAATATCCAGCGTGGTCAGTCAAGTAAACAATGGTTCATCTTCATGACGTATTGGTGGACTATTGGCCATCAAGTGATAGGATGGTTACATTAGGATGTAAGACTGGTTACCACAAAACACCACATATTCCATCCATATTATGTTATCAAAATCAATGTTTATTTGACATATGCTCAGGATACAGTGGGATATATACAGGAATATAGCATTGCATTGTATTGTGTACTATTGAAGTAAAAATGGATCTTGTGTTTTTCCACAGTGCCAACAATCCCCACAGACAGACTTGTCCCTCCTGTCCCACTACCAACCAAGCAAGAGTATCTCCAGGAGCATCAGTGCTAGGCTTGGTAGGAACCTTTTTGTTCATACAGAATGGCAACAAGAATTACATAGTTAGTATATTACCTACCCTCTCTCTCAGGTGATACCATGGCTAGTATATTATTACCTACATCCTCTCTCTCAGGTGAGACCATGGCCAGTATATTATTACCTACATCCTCTCTCTCAAGTGAGACCATGGCCAGTATATTATTACCTACATCCTCTCTCTCAGGTGAGACCATGGCCAGTATAATATTACCTACATCCTCTCTCTCAGGTGAGACCATGGCCAGTATATTATTACCTACATCCTCTCTCTCAGGTGAGACCATGGCCAGTATAATATTACCTACATCCTCTCTCTCAGGTGAGACCATGGCCAGTATATTATTACCTACATCCTCTCTCTCAGGTGAGACCATGGCCAGTATATTATTACCTACATCCTCTCTCTCAGGTGAGATCATGGCCAGTATATTATTACCTACATCCTCTCTGTCAGGTGAGACCATGGCCAGTATATTATTACCTACATCCTCTCTCTCAGGTGAGACCATGGCCAGTATATTATTACCTACATCCTCTCTCTCAGGTGAGACCATGGCCAGTATATTATTACCTACATCCTCTCTCAGGTGAGACCATGGCCAGTATATTATTACCTACATCCTCTCTCTCAGGTGAGACCATGGCCAGTATATTATTACCTACATCCTCTCTCTCAGGTGAGACCATGGCCAGTATATTATTACCTACATCCTCTCTCTCAGGTGAGACCATGGCCAGTATATTATTACCTACATCCTCTCTCTCAGGTGAGACCATGGCCAGTATATTATTACCTACATCCTCTCTCTCAGGTGAGACTATGGCCAGTATATTATTACCTACATCCTCTCTCTCAGGTGATACCATGGCCAGTATATTATTACCTACATCCTCTCTCTCAGGTGAGACTATGGCCAGTATATTATTACCTACATCCTCTCTCTCAGGTGATACTATGACCAGTATATTATTACCTACATCCCCTCTCTCAGGTGAGACCATGGCCAGTATATTATTACCTACATCCTCTCTCTCAGGTGATACCATGGCCAGTATATTATTACCTACATCCTCTCTCTCAGGTGAGACCATGGCCAGTATATTATTACCTACATCCTCTCTCTCAGGTGATACTATGGCCAGTATATTATTACCTACATCCTCTCTCTCAGGTGAGACCATGGCCAGTATAATATTACCTACATCCTCTCTCTCAGGTGAGACCATGGCCAGTATATTATTACCTACATCCTCTCTCTCAGGTGAGACCATGGCCAGTATAATATTACCTACATCCTCTCTCTCAGGTGAGACCATGGCCAGTATATTATTACCTACATCCTCTCTCTCAGGTGAGACCATGGCCAGTATATTATTACCTACATCCTCTCTCTCAGGTGAGATCATGGCCAGTATATTATTACCTACATCCTCTCTGTCAGGTGAGACCATGGCCAGTATATTATTACCTACATCCTCTCTCTCAGGTGAGACCATGGCCAGTATATTATTACCTACATCCTCTCTCTCAGGTGATACTATGGCCAGTATATTATTACCTACATCCTCTCTCAGGTGAGACCATGACCAGTATATTATTACCTACATCCTCTCTCTCAGGTGAGACCATGGCCAGTATATTATTACCTACATCCTCTCTCTCAGGTGAGACCATGGCCAGTATATTATTACCTACATCCTCTCTCAGGTGAGACCATGGCCAGTATATTATTACCTACATCCTCTCTCTCAGGTGAGACTATGACCAGTATATTATTACCTACATCCTCTCTCTCAGGTGAGACCATGGCCAGTATATTATTACCTACATCCTCTCTCTCAGGTGAGATCATGGCCAGTATATTATTACCTACATCCTCTCTCTCAGGTGAGACCATGGCCAGTATATTATTACCTACATCCTCTCTCTCAGGTGAGACCATGGCCAGTATATTATTACCTACATCCTCTCTCTCAGGTGAGACCATGGCCAGTATATTATTACCTACATCCTCTCTCTCAGGTGAGACCATGGCCAGTATATTATTACCTACATCCTCTCTCTCAGGTGAGACCATGGCCAGTATATTATTACCTACATCCCTCTCTCAGGTGAGACTATGGCCAGTATATTATTACCTACATCCTCTCTCTCAGGTGAGACCATGGCCAGTATATTATTACCTACATCCTCTCTCTCAGGTGAGACCATGACCAGTATATTATTACCTACATCCTCTCTCTCAGGTGAGACCATGGCCAGTATATTATTACCTACATCCTCTCTCTCAGGTGATACCATGGCCAGTATATTATTACCTACATCCTCTCTCTCAGGTGAGACTATGGCCAGTATATTATTACCTACATCCTCTCTCTCAGGTGATACTATGGCCAGTATATTATTACCTACATCCTCTCTCTCAGGTGAGACCATGGCCAGTATATTATTACCTACATCCTCTCTCTCAGGTGAGACCATGGCCAGTATATTATTACCTACATCCTCTCTCTCAGGTGAGACCATGACCAGTATATTATTACCTACATCCTCTCTCTCAGGTGATACTATGACCAGTATATTATTACCTACATCCTCTCTCTCAGGTGAGACCATGGCCAGTATATTATTACCTACATCCTCTCTCTCAGGTGAGACCATGGCCAGTATATTATTACCTACATCCTCTCTCTCAGGTGAGACCATGGCCAGTATATTATTACCTACATCCTCTCTCTCAGGTGAGACCATGGCCAGTATATTATTACCTACATCCTCTCTCTCAGGTGAGACCATGGCCAGTATATTATTACCTACATCCTCTCTCTCAGGTGAGACTATGGCCAGTATATTATTACCTACATCCTCTCTCTCAGGTGAGACCATGGCCAGTATATTATTACCTACATCCTCTCTCTCAGGTGAGACCATGACCAGTATATTATTACCTACATCCTCTTTCTCAGGTGAGACCATGGCCAGTATATTATTACCTACATCCTCTCTCTCAGGTGATACCATGGCCAGTATATTATTACCTACATCCTCTCTCTCAGGTGAGACTATGGCCAGTATATTATTACCTACATCCTCTCTCTCAGGTGATACTATGGCCAGTATATTATTACCTACATCCTCTCTCTCAGGTGAGACCATGGCCAGTATATTATTACCTACATCCTCTCTCTCAGGTGAGACCATGGCCAGTATATTATTACCTACATCCTCTCTCTCTGGTGATACTATGACCAGTATATTATTACCTACATCCTCTCTCTCAGGTGAGACTATGGCCAGTATATTATTACCTACATCCTCTCTCTCAGGTGAGACCATGACCAGTATATTATTACCTACATCCTCTCTCTCAGGTGAGACCATGGCCAGTATATTATTACCTACATCCTCTCTCTCAGGTGAGACCATGGCCAGTATATTATTACCTACATCCTCTCTCTCAGGTGAGACCATGGCCAGTATATTATTACCTACATCCTCTCTCTCAGGTGAGATCATGGCCAGTATAATATTACCTACATCCTCTCTGTCAGGTGAGACCATGGCCAGTATATTATTACCTACATCCTCTCTGTCAGGTGAGACCATGGCCAGTATATTATTACCTACATCCTCTCTCTCAGGTGATACTATGACCAGTATATTATTACCTACATCCTCTCTCTCAGGTGAGACCATGGCCAGTATATTATTACCTATATCCTCTCTCTCTGGTGATACTATGACCAGCATATTATTACCTACATCCTCTCTCTCAGGTGAGACCATGACCAGTATATTATTACCTACATCCTCTCTCAGGTGAGACCATGGTCAGTATATTATTACCTACATCCTCTCTCTCAGGTGAGACCATGGCCAGTATATTATTACCTACATCCTCTCTCTCAGGTGATACTATGACCAGTATATTATTACCTACATCCTCTCTCTCAGGTGAGACCATGACCAGTATATTATTACCTACATCCTCTCTCTTAGGTGATACTATGACCAGTATATTATTACCTACATCCTCTCTCTCAGGTGAGACCATGACCAGTATATTATTACCTACATCCTCTCTCTCAGGTGAGACTATGACCAGTATATTATTACCTACATCCCTCTCTCTCAGGTGAGACCATGACCAGTATATTATTACCTACATCCTCTCTCTTAGGTGAGACCATGGTCAGTATATTATTACCTACATCCTCTCTCTCAGGTGAGACCATGACCAGCATATTATTACCTACATCCTCTCTCTCAGGTGAGACCATGGCCAGTATATTATTACCTACATCCTCTCTCTCAGGTGAGACCATGACCAGTATATTATTACCTACATCCTCTCTCTGAGGTGAGACTATGGTCAGTATATTATTACCTACATCCTCTCTCTCAGGTGAGACCATGACCAGTATATTATTACCTACATCCTCTCTCTCAGGTGAGACCATGGCCAGTATATTATTACCTACATCCTCTCTCTCAGGTGATACTATGACCAGTATATTATTACCTACATCCTCTCTCTCAGGTGAGACCATGGCCAGTATATTATTACCTACATCCTCTCTCAGGTGAGATCATGGCCAGTATATTATTACCTACATCCTCTCTCTCAGGTGAGACCATGGCCAGTATATTATTACCTACATCCTCTCTCTCAGGTGATACTATGGCCAGTATATTATTACCTACATCCTCTCTCTCAGGTGAGACCATGGCCAGTATATTATTACCTACATCCTCTCTCTCAGGTGAGACCATGGCCAGTATATTATTACCTACATCCTCTCTCTCAGGTGAGACCATGGCCAGTATATTATTACCGACATCCTCTCTCTCAGGTGAGACCATGGCCAGTATATTATTACCTACATCCTCTCTCTCAGGTGAGACCATGGCCAGTATATTATTACCTACATCCTCTCTCTCAGGTGATACTATGGCCAGTATATTATTACCTACATCCTCTCTCTCAGGTGAGACCATGGCCAGTATATTATTACCTACATCCTCTCTCAGGTGAGACCATGGCCAGTATATTATTACCTACATCCTCTCTCTCAAGTGAGACCATGGCCAGTATATTATTACCTACATCCTCTCTCTCAGGTGAGACCATGGCCAGTATATTATTACCTACATCCTCTCTCTCAGGTGATACTATGGCCAGTATATTATTACCTACATCCTCTCTCTCAGGTGAGACCATGGCCAGTATATTATTACCTACATCCTCTCTCTCAGGTGAGACCATGGCCAGTATATTATTACCTACATCCTCTCTCTCAGGTGAGACAATGGCCAGTATATTATTACCTACATCCTCTCTCTCAGGTGAGACCATGGCCAGTATATTATTACCTACATCCTCTCTCTCAGGTGAGACCATGGCCAGTATATTATTACCTACATCCTCTCTCTCAGGTGAGACTATGACCAGTATATTATTACCTACATCCTCTCTCTCAGGTGAGATCATGGCCAGTATATTATTGCCTACATCCTCTCTCTCAGGTGAGACCATGGCCAGTATATTATTAACTACATCCTCTCTCAGGTGAGACCATGGCCAGTATATTATTACCTACATCCTCTCTCTCAGGTGATACTATGGCCAGTATATTATTACCTACATCCTCTCTCTCAGGTGAGACCATGGCCAGTATATTATTACCTACATCCTCTCTCTCAGGTGAGACCATGGCCAGTATATTATTACCTACATCCTCTCTCTCAGGTGAGACTATGACCAGTATATTATTACCTACATCCTCTCTCTCAGGTGAGATCATGGCCAGTATATTATTGCCTACATCCTCTCTCTCAGGTGAGACCATGGCCAGTATATTATTAACTACATCCTCTCTCTCAGGTGAGACCATGGCCAGTATATTATTACCTACATCCTCTCTCTCTGGTGATACTATGACCAGTATATTATTACCTACATCCTCTCTCTCAGGTGAGACTATGGCCAGTATATTATTACCTACATCCTCTCTCTCAGGTGAGACCATGACCAGTATATTATTACCTACATCCTCTCTCTCAGGTGAGACCATGGCCAGTATATTATTACCTACATCGTCTCTCTCAGGTGAGACCATGGCCAGTATATTATTACCTACATCCTCTCTCTCAGGTGAGACCATGGCCAGTATATTATTACCTACATCCTCTCTCTCAGGTGAGATCATGGCCAGTATAATATTACCTACATCCTCTCTGTCAGGTGAGACCATGGCCAGTATATTATTACCTACATCCTCTCTGTCAGGTGAGACCATGGCCAGTATATTATTACCTACATCCTCTCTCTCAGGTGATACTATGACCAGTATATTATTACCTACATCCTCTCTCTCAGGTGAGACCATGGCCAGTATATTATTACCTATATCCTCTCTCTCTGGTGATACTATGACCAGCATATTATTACCTACATCCTCTCTCTCAGGTGAGACCATGACCAGTATATTATTACCTACATCCTCTCTCTCAGGTGAGACCATGGTCAGTATATTATTACCTACATCCTCTCTCTCAGGTGAGACCATGGCCAGTATATTATTACCTACATCCTCTCTCTCAGGTGATACTATGACCAGTATATTATTACCTACATCCTCTCTCTCAGGTGAGACCATGACCAGTATATTATTACCTACATCCTCTCTCTTAGGTGATACTATGACCAGTATATTATTACCTACATCCTCTCTCTCAGGTGAGACCATGACCAGTATATTATTACCTACATCTCTCTCAGGTGAGACTATGACCAGTATATTATTACCTACATCCTCTCTCTCAGGTGAGACCATGACCAGTATATTATTACCTACATCCTCTCTCTTAGGTGAGACCATGGTCAGTATATTATTACCTACATCCCTCTCTCTCAGGTGAGACCATGACCAGCATATTATTACCTACATCCTCTCTCTCAGGTGAGACCATGGCCAGTATATTATTACCTACATCCTCTCTCTCAGGTGAGACCATGACCAGTATATTATTACCTACATCCTCTCTCTGAGGTGAGACTATGGTCAGTATATTATTACCTACATCCTCTCTCTCAGGTGAGACCATGACCAGTATATTATTACCTACATCCTCTCTCAGGTGAGACCATGGCCAGTATATTATTACCTACATCCTCTCTCTCAGGTGATACTATGACCAGTATATTATTACCTACATCCTCTCTCTCAGGTGAGACCATGGCCAGTATATTATTACCTACATCCTCTCTCTCAGGTGAGATCATGGCCAGTATATTATTACCTACATCCTCTCTCTCAGGTGAGACCATGGCCAGTATATTATTACCTACATCCTCTCTCTCAGGTGATACTATGGCCAGTATATTATTACCTACATCCTCTCTCTCAGGTGAGACCATGGCCAGTATATTATTACCTACATCCTCTCTCTCAGGTGAGACCATGGCCAGTATATTATTACCTACATCCTCTCTCTCAGGTGAGACCATGGCCAGTATATTATTACCGACATCCTCTCTCTCAGGTGAGACCATGGCCAGTATATTATTACCTACATCCTCTCTCTCAGGTGAGACCATGGCCAGTATATTATTACCTACATCCTCTCTCTCAGGTGATACTATGGCCAGTATATTATTACCTACATCCTCTCTCTCAGGTGAGACCATGGCCAGTATATTATTACCTACATCCTCTCTCTCAGGTGAGACCATGGCCAGTATATTATTACCTACATCCTCTCTCTCAAGTGAGACCATGGCCAGTATATTATTACCTACATCCTCTCTCTCAGGTGAGACCATGGCCAGTATATTATTACCTACATCCTCTCTCTCAGGTGATACTATGGCCAGTATATTATTACCTACATCCTCTCTCTCAGGTGAGACCATGGCCAGTATATTATTACCTACATCCTCTCTCTCAGGTGAGACCATGGCCAGTATATTATTACCTACATCCTCTCTCTCTCAGGTGAGACAATGGCCAGTATATTATTACCTACATCCTCTCTCTCAGGTGAGACCATGGCCAGTATATTATTACCTACATCCTCTCTCTCAGGTGAGACCATGGCCAGTATATTATTACCTACATCCTCTCTCTCAGGTGAGACTATGACCAGTATATTATTACCTACATCCTCTCTCTCAGGTGAGATCATGGCCAGTATATTATTGCCTACATCCTCTCTCTCAGGTGAGACCATGGCCAGTATATTATTAACTACATCCTCTCTCTCAGGTGAGACCATGGCCAGTATATTATTACCTACATCCTCTCTCTCAGGTGATACTATGGCCAGTATATTATTACCTACATCCTCTCTCTCAGGTGAGACCATGGCCAGTATATTATTACCTACATCCTCTCTCTCAGGTGAGACCATGGCCAGTATATTATTACCTACATCCTCTCTGTCAGGTGACACTATGGCCAGTATATTATTACCTACATCCTCTCTCAGGTGAGATCATGGCCAGTATATTATTACCTACATCCTCTCTCTGGTGAGATCATGGCCAGTATATTATTACCTACATCCTCTCTCTCAGGTGATACCATGGCCAGTATATTATTACCTACATCCTCTCTCTCAGGTGATACTATGACCAGTATATTATTACCTACATCCTCTCTCTCAGGTGACACTATGGCCAGTATATTATTACCTACATCCTCTCTCTCAGGTGAGACCATGGCCAGTATATTATTACCTACATCCTCTCTCTCTAGTGTGACCATGGCCAGTATATTATTACCTACATCCTCTCTCTCAGGTGATACTATGGCCAGTATATTATTACCTACATCCTCTCTCTCAGGTGATACCATGGCCAGTATATTATTATCTACATCCTCTCTCTCAGGTGATACCATGGCCAGTATATTATTACCTACATCCTCTCTCTCAGGTGAGACCATGGCCAGTATATTATTACCTACATCCTCTCTCTCAGGTGAGACCATGGCCAGTATATTATTACCTACATCCTCTCTCTCAGGTGAGATCATGGCCAGTATATTATTACCTACATCCTCTCTCAGGTGAGACTATGGCCAGTATATTATTACCTACATCCTCTCTCTCAGGTGAGACCATGGTCAGTATATTATTACCTACATCCTCTCTCTCAGGTGAGACCATGGCCAGTATATTATTACCTACATCCTCTCTCTCAGGTGATACTATGACCAGTATATTATTACCTACATCCTCTCTCAGGTGAGACCATGACCAGTATATTATTACCTACATCCTCTCTCTTAGGTGATACTATGACCAGTATATTATTACCTACATCCTCTCTCTCAGGTGAGACCATGACCAGTATATTATTACCTACATCCTCTCTCTCAGGTGAGACTATGACCAGTATATTATTACCTACATCCTCTCTCTCAGGTGAGACCATGACCAGTATATTATTACCTACATCTCTCTCTTAGGTGAGACCATGGTCAGTATATTATTACCTACATCCTCTCTCTCAGGTGAGACCATGACCAGCATATTATTACCTACATCCTCTCTCTCAGGTGAGACCATGGCCAGTATATTATTACCTACATCCTCTCTCTCAGGTGAGACCATGACCAGTATATTATTACCTACATCCTCTCTCTGAGGTGAGACTATGGTCAGTATATTATTACCTACATCCTCTCTCTCAGGTGAGACCATGACCAGTATATTATTACCTACATCCCTCTCTCTCAGGTGAGACCATGGCCAGTATTATTACCTACATCCTCTCTCTCAGGTGATACTATGACCAGTATATTATTACCTACATCTCTCTCTCAGGTGAGACCATGGCCAGTATATTATTACCTACATCTCTCTCTCAGGTGAGATCATGGCCAGTATATTATTACCTACATCCTCTCTCTCAGGTGAGACCATGGCCAGTATATTATTACCTACATCCTCTCTCTCAGGTGATACTATGGCCAGTATATTATTACCTACATCCTCTCTCTCAGGTGAGACCATGGCCAGTATATTATTACCTACATCCTCTCTCTCAGGTGAGACCATGGCCAGTATATTATTACCTACATCCTCTCTCTCAGGTGAGACCATGGCCAGTATATTATTACCGACATCCTCTCTCTCAGGTGAGACCATGGCCAGTATATTATTACCTACATCTCTCTCTCAGGTGAGACCATGGCCAGTATATTATTACCTACATCCTCTCTCTCAGGTGATACTATGGCCAGTATATTATTACCTACATCCTCTCTCTCAGGTGAGACCATGGCCAGTATATTATTACCTACATCCTCTCTCTCAGGTGAGACCATGGCCAGTATATTATTACCTACATCCTCTCTCTCAAGTGAGACCATGGCCAGTATATTATTACCTACATCCTCTCTCTCAGGTGAGACCATGGCCAGTATATTATTACCTACATCCTCTCTCTCAGGTGATACTATGGCCAGTATATTATTACCTACATCCTCTCTCTCAGGTGAGACCATGGCCAGTATATTATTACCTACATCCTCTCTCTCAGGTGAGACCATGGCCAGTATATTATTACCTACATCCTCTCTCTCAGGTGAGACAATGGCCAGTATATTATTACCTACATCCTCTCTCTCAGGTGAGACCATGGCCAGTATATTATTACCTACATCCTCTCTCTCAGGTGAGACCATGGCCAGTATATTATTACCTACATCCTCTCTCTCAGGTGAGACTATGACCAGTATATTATTACCTACATCCTCTCTCTCAGGTGAGATCATGGCCAGTATATTATTGCCTACATCCTCTCTCTCAGGTGAGACCATGGCCAGTATATTATTAACTACATCCTCTCTCTCAGGTGAGACCATGGCCAGTATATTATTACCTACATCCTCTCTCTCAGGTGATACTATGGCCAGTATATTATTACCTACATCCTCTCTCTCAGGTGAGACCATGGCCAGTATATTATTACCTACATCCTCTCTCTCAGGTGAGACCATGGCCAGTATATTATTACCTACATCCTCTCTGTCAGGTGACACTATGGCCAGTATATTATTACCTACATCCTCTCTCAGGTGAGATCATGGCCAGTATATTATTACCTACATCCTCTCTCTGGTGAGATCATGGCCAGTATATTATTACCTACATCCTCTCTCTCAGGTGATACCATGGCCAGTATATTATTACCTACATCCTCTCTCTCAGGTGATACTATGACCAGTATATTATTACCTACATCCTCTCTCTCAGGTGACACTATGGCCAGTATATTATTACCTACATCCTCTCTCTCAGGTGAGACCATGGCCAGTATATTATTACCTACATCCTCTCTCTCTAGTGTGACCATGGCCAGTATATTATTACCTACATCCTCTCTCAGGTGATACTATGGCCAGTATATTATTACCTACATCCTCTCTCTCAGGTGATACCATGGCCAGTATATTATTATCTACATCTCTCTCTCAGGTGATACCATGGCCAGTATATTATTACCTACATCCTCTCTCTCAGGTGAGACCATGGCCAGTATATTATTACCTACATCCTCTCTCTCAGGTGAGACCATGGCCAGTATATTATTACCTACATCCTCTCTCTCAGGTGAGATCATGGCCAGTATATTATTACCTACATCCTCTCTCTCAGGTGAGACTATGGCCAGTATATTATTACCTACATCCTCTCTCTCAGGTGAGATCATGGCCAGTATATTATTACCTACATCCTCTCTCTCAGGTGAGATCATGGCCAGTATATTATTACCTACATCCTCTCTCTCAGGTGAGACCACGGCCAGGATATTATTACCTACATCCTCTCTCTCAGGTGAGATCATGGCCAGTATATTATTACCTACATCCTCTCTCTCAGGTGATACCATGGCCAGTATATTATTACCTACATCCTCTCTCTCAGGTGATACTATGACCAGTATATTATTACCTACATCCTCTCTCTCAGGTGAGACCATGGCCAGTATATTATTACCTACATCCTCTCTCAGGTGAGATCATGGCCAGTATATTATTAACTACATCCTCTCTCTCAGGTGAGACCATGGCCAGTATATTATTACCTACATCCTCTCTCTCTGGTGATACTATGACCAGTATATTATTACCTACATCCTCTCTCTCAGGTGAGACTATGGCCAGTATATTATTACCTACATCCTCTCTCTCAGGTGAGACCATGACCAGTATATTATTACCTACATCCTCTCTCTCAGGTGAGACCATGGCCAGTATATTATTACCTACATCGTCTCTCTCAGGTGAGACCATGGCCAGTATATTATTACCTACATCCTCTCTCTCAGGTGAGACCATGGCCAGTATATTATTACCTACATCCTCTCTCTCAGGTGAGATCATGGCCAGTATAATATTACCTACATCCTCTCTGTCAGGTGAGACCATGGCCAGTATATTATTACCTACATCCTCTCTGTCAGGTGAGACCATGGCCAGTATATTATTACCTACATCCTCTCTCTCAGGTGATACTATGACCAGTATATTATTACCTACATCCTCTCTCTCAGGTGAGACCATGGCCAGTATATTATTACCTATATCCTCTCTCTCTGGTGATACTATGACCAGCATATTATTACCTACATCCTCTCTCTCAGGTGAGACCATGACCAGTATATTATTACCTACATCCTCTCTCTCAGGTGAGACCATGGTCAGTATATTATTACCTACATCCTCTCTCTCAGGTGAGACCATGGCCAGTATATTATTACCTACATCCTCTCTCTCAGGTGATACTATGACCAGTATATTATTACCTACATCCCTCTCTCAGGTGAGACCATGACCAGTATATTATTACCTACATCCTCTCTCTTAGGTGATACTATGACCAGTATATTATTACCTACATCCTCTCTCTCAGGTGAGACCATGACCAGTATATTATTACCTACATCCTCTCTCTCAGGTGAGACTATGACCAGTATATTATTACCTACATCCTCTCTCTCAGGTGAGACCATGACCAGTATATTATTACCTACATCCTCTCTCTTAGGTGAGACCATGGTCAGTATATTATTACCTACATCCTCTCTCTCAGGTGAGACCATGACCAGCATATTATTACCTACATCCTCTCTCTCAGGTGAGACCATGGCCAGTATATTATTACCTACATCCTCTCTCTCAGGTGAGACCATGACCAGTATATTATTACCTACATCCTCTCTCTGAGGTGAGACTATGGTCAGTATATTATTACCTACATCCTCTCTCTCAGGTGAGACCATGACCAGTATATTATTACCTACATCCTCTCTCTCAGGTGAGACCATGGCCAGTATATTATTACCTACATCCTCTCTCTCAGGTGATACTATGACCAGTATATTATTACCTACATCCTCTCTCTCAGGTGAGACCATGGCCAGTATATTATTACCTACATCCTCTCTCTCAGGTGAGATCATGGCCAGTATATTATTACCTACATCTCTCTCTCAGGTGAGACCATGGCCAGTATATTATTACCTACATCCTCTCTCTCAGGTGATACTATGGCCAGTATATTATTACCTACATCCTCTCTCTCAGGTGAGACCATGGCCAGTATATTATTACCTACATCCTCTCTCTCAGGTGAGACCATGGCCAGTATATTATTACCTACATCCTCTCTCTCAGGTGAGACCATGGCCAGTATATTATTACCGACATCCTCTCTCTCAGGTGAGACCATGGCCAGTATATTATTACCTACATCCTCTCTCTCAGGTGAGACCATGGCCAGTATATTATTACCTACATCCTCTCTCTCAGGTGATACTATGGCCAGTATATTATTACCTACATCCTCTCTCTCAGGTGAGACCATGGCCAGTATATTATTACCTACATCTCTCTCTCAGGTGAGACCATGGCCAGTATATTATTACCTACATCCTCTCTCTCAAGTGAGACCATGGCCAGTATATTATTACCTACATCCTCTCTCTCAGGTGAGACCATGGCCAGTATATTATTACCTACATCCTCTCTCTCAGGTGATACTATGGCCAGTATATTATTACCTACATCCTCTCTCTCAGGTGAGACCATGGCCAGTATATTATTACCTACATCCTCTCTCTCAGGTGAGACCATGGCCAGTATATTATTACCTACATCCTCTCTCTCAGGTGAGACAATGGCCAGTATATTATTACCTACATCCTCTCTCTCAGGTGAGACCATGGCCAGTATATTATTACCTACATCCTCTCTCTCAGGTGAGACCATGGCCAGTATATTATTACCTACATCCTCTCTCTCAGGTGAGACTATGACCAGTATATTATTACCTACATCCTCTCTCTCAGGTGAGATCATGGCCAGTATATTATTGCCTACATCCTCTCTCTCAGGTGAGACCATGGCCAGTATATTATTAACTACATCCTCTCTCTCAGGTGAGACCATGGCCAGTATATTATTACCTACATCCTCTCTCTCAGGTGATACTATGGCCAGTATATTATTACCTACATCCTCTCTCTCAGGTGAGACCATGGCCAGTATATTATTACCTACATCCTCTCTCTCAGGTGAGACCATGGCCAGTATATTATTACCTACATCCTCTCTGTCAGGTGACACTATGGCCAGTATATTATTACCTACATCCTCTCTCAGGTGAGATCATGGCCAGTATATTATTACCTACATCCTCTCTCTGGTGAGATCATGGCCAGTATATTATTACCTACATCCTCTCTCTCAGGTGATACCATGGCCAGTATATTATTACCTACATCCTCTCTCTCAGGTGATACTATGACCAGTATATTATTACCTACATCCTCTCTCTCAGGTGACACTATGGCCAGTATATTATTACCTACATCCTCTCTCTCAGGTGAGACCATGGCCAGTATATTATTACCTACATCCTCTCTCTCTAGTGTGACCATGGCCAGTATATTATTACCTACATCCTCTCTCTCAGGTGATACTATGGCCAGTATATTATTACCTACATCCTCTCTCTCAGGTGATACCATGGCCAGTATATTATTATCTACATCCTCTCTCTCAGGTGATACCATGGCCAGTATATTATTACCTACATCCTCTCTCTCAGGTGAGACCATGGCCAGTATATTATTACCTACATCCTCTCTCTCAGGTGAGACCATGGCCAGTATATTATTACCTACATCCTCTCTCTCAGGTGAGATCATGGCCAGTATATTATTACCTACATCCTCTCTCTCAGGTGAGACTATGGCCAGTATATTATTACCTACATCCTCTCTCTCAGGTGAGACCATGGTCAGTATATTATTACCTACATCCTCTCTCTCAGGTGAGACCATGGCCAGTATATTATTACCTACATCCTCTCTCTCAGGTGATACTATGACCAGTATATTATTACCTACATCCTCTCTCTCAGGTGAGACCATGACCAGTATATTATTACCTACATCCTCTCTCTTAGGTGATACTATGACCAGTATATTATTACCTACATCCTCTCTCTCAGGTGAGACCATGACCAGTATATTATTACCTACATCCTCTCTCTCAGGTGAGACTATGACCAGTATATTATTACCTACATCCTCTCTCTCAGGTGAGACCATGACCAGTATATTATTACCTACATCCTCTCTCTTAGGTGAGACCATGGTCAGTATATTATTACCTACATCCTCTCTCTCAGGTGAGACCATGACCAGCATATTATTACCTACATCCTCTCTCTCAGGTGAGACCATGGCCAGTATATTATTACCTACATCCTCTCTCTCAGGTGAGACCATGACCAGTATATTATTACCTACATCCTCTCTCTGAGGTGAGACTATGGTCAGTATATTATTACCTACATCCTCTCTCTCAGGTGAGACCATGACCAGTATATTATTACCTACATCCTCTCTCTCAGGTGAGACCATGGCCAGTATATTATTACCTACATCCTCTCTCTCAGGTGATACTATGACCAGTATATTATTACCTACATCCTCTCTCTCAGGTGAGACCATGGCCAGTATATTATTACCTACATCCTCTCTCTCAGGTGAGATCATGGCCAGTATATTATTACCTACATCCTCTCTCTCAGGTGAGACCATGGCCAGTATATTATTACCTACATCCTCTCTCTCAGGTGATACTATGGCCAGTATATTATTACCTACATCCTCTCTCTCAGGTGAGACCATGGCCAGTATATTATTACCTACATCCTCTCTCTCAGGTGAGACCATGGCCAGTATATTATTACCTACATCCTCTCTCTCAGGTGAGACCATGGCCAGTATATTATTACCGACATCCTCTCTCTCAGGTGAGACCATGGCCAGTATATTATTACCTACATCCTCTCTCTCAGGTGAGACCATGGCCAGTATATTATTACCTACATCCTCTCTCTCAGGTGATACTATGGCCAGTATATTATTACCTACATCCTCTCTCTCAGGTGAGACCATGGCCAGTATATTATTACCTACATCCTCTCTCTCAGGTGAGACCATGGCCAGTATATTATTACCTACATCCTCTCTCTCAAGTGAGACCATGGCCAGTATATTATTACCTACATCCTCTCTCTCAGGTGAGACCATGGCCAGTATATTATTACCTACATCCTCTCTCTCAGGTGATACTATGGCCAGTATATTATTACCTACATCCTCTCTCTCAGGTGAGACCATGGCCAGTATATTATTACCTACATCCTCTCTCTCAGGTGAGACCATGGCCAGTATATTATTACCTACATCCTCTCTCTCAGGTGAGACAATGGCCAGTATATTATTACCTACATCTCTCTCTCAGGTGAGACCATGGCCAGTATATTATTACCTACATCCTCTCTCTCAGGTGAGACCATGGCCAGTATATTATTACCTACATCCTCTCTCTCAGGTGAGACTATGACCAGTATATTATTACCTACATCCTCTCTCTCAGGTGAGATCATGGCCAGTATATTATTGCCTACATCCTCTCTCTCAGGTGAGACCATGGCCAGTATATTATTAACTACATCCTCTCTCTCAGGTGAGACCATGGCCAGTATATTATTACCTACATCCTCTCTCTCAGGTGATACTATGGCCAGTATATTATTACCTACATCCTCTCTCTCAGGTGAGACCATGGCCAGTATATTATTACCTACATCCTCTCTCTCAGGTGAGACCATGGCCAGTATATTATTACCTACATCCTCTCTGTCAGGTGACACTATGGCCAGTATATTATTACCTACATCCTCTCTCAGGTGATATCATGGCCAGTATATTATTACCTACATCCTCTCTCTGGTGAGATCATGGCCAGTATATTATTACCTACATCCTCTCTCTCAGGTGATACCATGGCCAGTATATTATTACCTACATCCTCTCTCTCAGGTGATACTATGACCAGTATATTATTACCTACATCCTCTCTCTCAGGTGACACTATGGCCAGTATATTATTACCTACATCCTCTCTCTCAGGTGAGACCATGGCCAGTATATTATTACCTACATCCTCTCTCTCTAGTGTGACCATGGCCAGTATATTATTACCTACATCCTCTCTCTCAGGTGATACTATGGCCAGTATATTATTACCTACATCCTCTCTCTCAGGTGATACCATGGCCAGTATATTATTATCTACATCCTCTCTCTCAGGTGATACCATGGCCAGTATATTATTACCTACATCCTCTCTCTCAGGTGAGACCATGGCCAGTATATTATTACCTACATCCTCTCTCTCAGGTGAGACCATGGCCAGTATATTATTACCTACATCCTCTCTCTCAGGTGAGATCATGGCCAGTATATTATTACCTACATCCTCTCTCTCAGGTGAGACTATGGCCAGTATATTATTACCTACATCCTCTCTCTCAGGTGAGATCATGGCCAGTATATTATTACCTACATCCTCTCTCTCAGGTGAGATCATGGCCAGTATATTATTACCTACATCCTCTCTCTCAGGTGAGACCACGGCCAGGATATTATTACCTACATCCTCTCTCTCAGGTGAGATCATGGCCAGTATATTATTACCTACATCCTCTCTCTCAGGTGATACCATGGCCAGTATATTATTACCTACATCCTCTCTCTCAGGTGATACTATGACCAGTATATTATTACCTACATCCTCTCTCTCAGGTGAGACCATGGCCAGTATATTATTACCTACATCCTCTCTCAGGTGAGATCATGGCCAGTATATTATTACCTACATCCTCTCTCTCAGGTGATACTATGACCAGTATATTATTACCTACATCCTCTCTCTCAGGTGAGACCATGGCCAGTATATTATTACCTACATCCTCTCTCAGGTGAGATCATGGCCAGTATATTATTACCTACATCCTCTCTCTCAGGTGATACCATGGCCAGTATATTATTACCTACATCCTCTCTGTCAGGTGAGACCATGGCCAGTATATTATTTGTCAGGTGAGATCATTGCCAATATATTACCTAGCTTCGCTCTCCCAGGTGAGACTATGGCCAGTGTATTACCTGCCTTCTCTCTCTCTGGTGAGACCATTGCCAGTATTACCTACCTCCTCTCTCTCAGGTTAGACCATGGCCAATATGTTACCAATCATCAATTCATTAATGGTTAAATTCATAAATGGTGCATACGTTCTCACCATAATTAACTCAAATTCCATTTAAAAAATGTTGTCAAATCTAAATCAAAGAATATTTGGCATATATACAGGATACAGTGGGGTGTACAGGAATATGAAATTGCATTTTACCGTATACTATTGAAGTAACAATTAATTTGATGATTTCCCACACAGTGCCAACAACCTCCAAAGACTGACTCGTCCCTCCTGTCTCACTACTAACCAAACAAGAGTTTCGCCAGGAACATCAGTGCAAAGGACTTGGTGGGGAACTTTTATTCATACAGAATGGCAGACATTATGCTCGTTAGAGTATTTTCCTGCTGAAGCTTGAGAAATGAATATACAATTTCATTGGGTTAGAATTAATACTATGAAAACTTGGTTCGGAAAGGCCATTGACACTTGCACTAATACAGTAAGTGATTCCAATACTTTATTTTAAGTCAGTTAAGAACAAATGTGTATTTACAATGACGGCCTATACCAGCCAAACCCGGACGACGCTGGGCCAATTGTGCCCCACCCTATGGGACTCCAAATCACGTCCGGTTGTGATACAGCCTGGATTCAAACCAGGGTGTCTGTAGTGAGGCAGTGATGCAGTGCCTTAGACTGCTGCGCCACTCGGGAGCCCAATACATGTCAGTGATATGATTTTTTTTCTCCCATCAGCATCTACACTGCCGTAGTAACAGAATCATGGATGACTGGGACTGTTTGTTGCACGATAAAAGACTGACCACATAAATACATCTCTGTTATGTTAAAATCCCCATAATTCATCATTTTAAAAAGTTACTGTTTTCATACAAAGAAATGGGCCAATTACAATGACAACTGAACACTTAAAACAATAAAACACACATGCAAGGTAGGACATATACAGCTATCTCCCAGCTCCCAGGCAAAAAGCCTATATGTTGCCGCAGGCCACAAACTGTTATGTGCTACTCCCGGTTCCCACCTTTCACACCCTACTAGGAGGTCATCAGAGCAAGTATGACGGCAATGCATCTTACGGCCCTGCCACAGAGGTTCAATTCTCAAATAAGTCAGTGTCACAACAGTGTCCTTGATGTGGTGCTGTAACCAGTTTAACATGTGTTATGCTAATGTATCATTCTGTACTCTAGGTAGGAATCAAAGCTGTATATA
Organism: Oncorhynchus nerka; assembly: GCF_034236695.1. Lineage (NCBI taxonomy): Eukaryota > Metazoa > Chordata > Actinopteri > Salmoniformes > Salmonidae > Oncorhynchus > Oncorhynchus nerka. Next base: position 33,714,506 of record NC_088416.1, read on the forward strand.
GGCAGGCAATATGCGGAACAGGCAAATATAGCTAACTATTTTGGTTGATTACCAACAAAATAATTATTGAATCACAAAGCATAACAGAAAATGCATACAGCATTTCTTTCCCTCTAAATCAGACCGTCCCCACCCATATCTCCCTGAGGAATACATGTTTGTGTGATGTTACCGTACCAAATGTATAGCTAGTTGCATTTTTTGGGGTGGTCCTGGTCCAAAAATCCTGTTCACTAGCTAGCATTATCATCTACATGCGAAACAATCTGCATATCTAGCTTTAGCAAGCTAATGTTAGCTAGATGAAATAAAGGCATTGGGCATCTTGTAGGGTTTATGCAGTGCAGCTAACATAGCTAGCAGGCTAAACATGTAACCCAACACGTACCTAACATTACCAGTCCATGACAACGGTGGCAATCTGGGAGTCACTCTTCCACCTTTCAAAATGTATTCACATTTTTCTGGAGTTTATGGATTGGTCATGAGCCTTCTTTTTCTCGCTTCTTTGTCTCTTTTGGGGTCGAGTTGATTCAGATCCAAGAACCGAGAATGATGCTTGTTGGCTACACACCACCTTCACCTGCTGTTTGTTTCTGGCGGCTGTAATATTAGGATTGAGGGTGACTTTCACTTTCTCTCCAGCTCTGGGGCAGCAGGGTCATTCAAGTTAGCGGGATTAACACAAAGACACTCCTAACCTAGAAGGCCAGCCCAAGATGGCTCAGGGCTCAACCCCCTTGTTTTTGTTCAAAGTGAAAACACAGGTAGAATGGGTTTGGACGTTTACAGTGTGTCCTGTCTCTGTCTCTGTGGTGTTAGTAGGGCAAAGGCCAGCAGGTTATGTCCTGTCTCTGTGGTGTTAGTAGGGCAAAGGCCAGCAGGTTATGTCCTGTCTCTGTGGTGTTAGTAGGGCAAAGGCCAGCAGGTTATGTCCTGTCTCTGTGTGTCAGTGGTACAATGACAGGCAGGTTGTTAATAACTTAGCAGATGTCCTGTCTCTGTGTGTCAGTGGTACAATGACAGGCAGGTTGTTAATAACTTAGCAGATGTCCTGTCTCTGTGTGTCAGTGGTACAATGACAGGCAGGTTGTTAATAACTTAACAGATGTCCTGTCTCTGTGTGTCAGTGGTACAATGACAGGCAGGTTGTTAATAACTTAGCAGATGTCCTGTCTCTGTGTGTCAGTGGTACAATGACAGGCAGGTTGTTAATAACTTAGCAGATGTCCTGTCTCTGTGTGTCAGTGGTACAATGACAGGCAGGTTGTTAATAACTTAACAGATGTCCTGTCTCTGTGTGTCAGTGGTACAATGACATGCAGGTTGTTAATAACTTAGCAGATGGGTAATAATGTAGGACTACTACATTTCCATGTCATCTTCATGTAGCTGCAGCACAGGACGAAGGTGATAATGTCTCATACTATATTGAAAGTGCACAGAACACATTTGTTGCCAACACAAACAGACAGGTCATATAGAACCAATTTGTCATCATTGCCAGACCCATTAGGAAGGAAACCCAATGAAAGACTATATACTGTGTCATCAGCCAACATTTGATCATTAATCACATTTTCTGTTGGATCAATTATTTTAAGGGCAATACATCAAAGGCACAAGGGTAGACAACGAATTTCTCAATGCCAAGAATACAGTAACATGTTGTCCTGTTATTTGACAAATGTTGATATCCACTGTATATCTCTACACACCCTTATCACATTTATAGCACCAAACTCCATCCTCTGCATTTGCTTTGTCAGCACTCTCTGTGGCGAGATTGAACAGATTGTATGTGGAAGGGCGTGAGGGTAATAATCTTTGAGAGGCAGTAGCAGATTACAATGGTATCCGGGGTGTAATCTATTTTACTTAACACGTGTTTACTTGAGCCTTTCGCAGCACTGGCCTGGCATGATTCATCAGTCATGTCCTTCTCACCCTGGTCATGCTAACACAGATGGACAGTGCCTTCAGAAAGTATTCACACAGCTTGACTTTTTCCACGTGTTGTTGTGTTACAGCCTGAATTTAAAATTGATTACATTTCAATTGTGTGTCACTGATCTACACACAATACCTCATAATGTCAAAGTGGAATTATGTTTCTCATGGCTTCTGGAGGGAAATGCTGTAGGAATGCTCAACCTGTGTCACTCATTCAGCCGACAGAAACGTTCAACCTGTTCTCCCCATTAAGCAGTGAGTCCGAGTCAGAGGCCGAGCCTTCTCTGGTCTCTACTCCTTCCGTTACAGGGTCTGAGACGCCGAAGCCTCCCACCATTAGCTCTGACACATTGAAAACCCTAGTCATTGGCGACTCCATTACCCGTTGTATTAGACTTAAAACGAACCATCCAGCGATCAAAAGATGTTAGGAGGAAACAGTCAGAAATCACCAAGCACAACATAGCTTCAGCGTGTAAATCAGCTAGAAAGATGTGTCGGCATCGAGTAATTGTCTCTGGCCCCCTCCCAGTTAGGGGGAGTGATGAGCTCTACAGCAGAGTCTCACAACTCAATCGCTGGTTGAAAACTGTTTTCTGCCCATCCCAAAAGATAGAATGTGTAGATAATTGGCCCTCTTTCTGGGACTCACCCACAAACATGACCAAGCCTGGCCTGTTGAGGAGTGACGGACTCCATCCTAGCTGGAGGGGTGCTCTCATCTTATCTACGAACATAGACGGGGCTCTAACTCCCCTAGCCACACAATGAGATAGGGTGCAGGCCAGGCAGCTGCCACTAGCCAGTGTAGTCAGCTCAGCTATCCTCATTGAGACCGTGTCTGTGCCTCAACCTGGGTTGGGCAAAACTAAACACGGTGGTGTTCGCCTTAGCAATCTCACTGGAATAAAGACCTCCTCCATTCCTGCCATTATTGAACGAGATTGTGATACCTCACATCTCAAAATAGGGCTACTTAATGTTAGATCCCTCACTTCCAAGGCAGTTATAGTCAATGAACTAATCACTGATCATAATCTTGATGTGATTGGCCTGACTGAAACATGGCTTAAGCCTTTTCTGTGTTAAATGAGGCCTCACCTCCTGGTTACACTAGTGACCATAGTGTAACCAGGAAAGGCGGAGGTGTTGCTAACATTTATGATAGCAAATTTCAATTTACAAAAGAAAACATGTTCATCTTTTGAGCTTCTAGTAATGAAATCTATGCAGCCTACACAATCACTTTTTATAGCTACTGTTTACAGGCCTCCTGGGCCATATTCAGCGTTCCTCACTGAGTTCCCTGAATTCCTATCGGACCTTGTAATCATGGCAGATAATATTCACATTTTTGGTGACTTTAATATTCACATGGAAAAGTCCACAGACTCACTCTAAAAGTCTTTCGGAACCATCATCGACTCAGTGGGTTTTGTCCAACATTTCTCCAGACCTACTCACTGCCACAGTCATACTCCGGACCTAGTTTTGTCCCGTGCAATAAATGTTGTAGATCTTATTGATTTTCCTCATAATCCTGGACTGTCGGACAACCATTTTATTACGTTTGCAATTGCAACAAATAATCTGCTCAGACCCCAACCAAGGAGCATCAAAAGACGTGATATAAATCCGAAGATTCCTAGATGCCCTTCCAGACTCCCTCCGCCTACCCAAGGACGTCAGAGTACAAAAATCAGTTAACCACCTAACTAAGGAACTCAATTTAACCTTGCGCAATACCCTAGATGCAGTCATACCCCCAAAAACAAAAAACATTTGTCATAGGTAACTAGCTCTCTGGTATACAGAAAATACCCGATCTCTGAAGCAAGCTTCCAGAAAATTGGAACGGAAATGGCGCCACACCAAACTGGAAGTCTTCCGACTAGCTTAGAAAGACAGTACCGTGCAGCACCGAAGAGCCCTTACTGCTGCTCGATCATCCTATTTTTCCAACTTAATTGAGGAAAATAAGAACAATCCAAAATGTATTTTTGATACTGTCACAAAGCTAACTAAAAAGCAGCATTCCCCAAGAGAGGATGGCTTTCACTTCAGCAGTGATAAATTCATGGACTTCTCTGAGGAAAAGATCATGATCATTAGAAAGCAAATTACGGACTCCTCTTTAAAATCTGCGTATTCCTCCAAACCTCAGTTGTCCTGAGTCTGCACAACTCTGCCAGGACCTAGGATCAAGGGAGACACTCAAGTGTTTTAGTACTATATCTCTTGACACAATTATGAAAATAATCATGGCCTCTAAACCTTCAAGCAGCATACTGGACGCTATTCCAACTAAGCTACTGAAAGAGCTGCTTCCTGTGCTTGGCCCTCCTATGTTGAACATAATAAACGTCTCTCTATCCACCGGATGTGTACCAAACTCACTAAAAGTGGCAGTAATAAAGCCTCTCTTGAAAAAGCCAAACCTTAACCCAGAAAATATAAAAAACTATCGGCCGATATCAAATCTCCCATTCCTCTCAAAAATTTTAGAAAAATCTGTTGTGCAGCAAATCACTGCCTTCCTGAAGACAAACAATGTATATGAAACGCTTCAGTCTGGTTTTAGACCCCATCATAGCACTGAGACTGCACGTGTGAAGGTGGTAAATTACCTTTTAATGGCGTCAGACCGAGGATAAATAAACGGAATAGAGCTAAGCACAGGCAAAAATCTAGAGGAGAACTTGGTTCAGTCTGCTTTCCAACAGACACTGGGAGACAAATTCACCTTTCAGCATTACCTAAAAGGCCAAATATACACTGGAGTTGCTTACCAAGACGGCATTGCATTTTCCGAGTGGCCTAGTTACAGTTTTGAGTTAAATTGGCTTGAAAATGTATGGCAAGACCTGAAAATGGCTGTCTAGCAATGATCAAAAACCAACTTGACAGAGCTTGAAGAATTCCTTAAAGAATAATGGAAAATATTGTACAATCCAGGTGTCCAGAGCTGTAATCGCTGCCAAAGGTGATTCTAACCTGTATTAATTCAGGGGGTTGAATAATTTCTAATCAAGATATATTAGTGCTTTATTTTCCAGTCATAAAAAAAACATTCAAATGTTCTTCCACTTTGACATAACAGAGTATTTTGTGAAGATCTTTGTCAATAAATCACAATTAAATCTATTTTAATCCCACTTTGTAACACAACAAAATGTGGAAAAGGTCAAGGGGGTGTGATGCTTTCTGAAGGCACTGTAAATCACAGTGTCAAGTGAGAAACGGTTGGGTCGACATGGTCATGGTGGTGTAAGCTTTGGGTTGTAGTCCTGGCCTTTGGCCGTGCTGTCTGTGGCCCTCATGTGTGTCCGTATGGTATGTGGAGCAGAGATCAGGATAAAACCCTTGTTAAGCCGAGGTCCATGGCTGAGATGGGAGAATCCCCTCCCGGTCCAGATGTCACCATCCTGCTCTGACAGCTGACTTGCTGGCTGCTGCCCACCCATCCACCCTGACAGACCCCCCACACAAGCACTAACCCACATATGAACATATCACTTTGTTTTATAATCTACCTCTGGGATACAGTATACTATACGATAACCATCCCATCGAGTGTTTGCTGCTTTAAACGTTGTGTTGCCATGTGCTGAGACCAGCGACAACACTAAGTTCCGCCTCTCTCTCTGACATCTCACTAACATGCCAAAGCTGGGCCAGATACATGTCTCTTCTCATACACATGGTTACAAATGCTGTTCTCCAGAAACCCATGAAAGCTATAGTCGTAAAGCATCTGACTTTTATACGTTTTCAGTGGAGCTAAAGTATTGATTGAAGTAACAGTGTTGGTGCAAAAATGAACTGAAGGTGCTGATAAACTGAATGTACCCTTATTAAGTTCTTTAAATGAGCCCTGAGGGACTTCTTTGCCCAAAACTCCAACTGGTTTTATTACTTTGTCAAGGCTGCATTACAGAACCCCAAACCTGATTCATATAAATGAATCATGCCCACTCCAAGCTTTTCAAATGGAAAGAGATGTTCTTTATATTTTGATTTGGACAGCCATGGAATCGATATCGAATTGCAATAAACAGCACATCAATTCTCAGGAATGGGTTCTAAGGTTGTAGTTGTACTAGTGAAATATTATGTACGACACAAACAAGCGTGAATAGATGGCAATTAGGCTACTACATTTTTTTTCCATTACAAATCACACATGCACACACACATTCTCACAGATGCACACTCGTACTATCTAGAGAGAGAGAGAGAGAGAGAGAGAGAGCGAGAGAGAGAGAGAGAGAGAGGATGAGAAGACGCCGCTCTGCTCCCCCAGCCAGGCAACATTGTGTCAGTTTTCCTTTTCAACAGCGACAGGACGTTAGACAAGGTGCACACAGCACTGCACCCTGAATACAAATGGGGACCGGAGTCTCTGTTGCCCGTGAAGCAGTACAGCGGCAATAAACTTCTGGAGGAGAACGACACTGACTGAAGCCAGCCTCTAAATTCCCCTTTAAAATCTCACCGGAGACCTCTACCCCCTGCTACGTGAGTGCTGCAGGGGCATACTGTAACATACACACCAGGCAGCAAACACGTATAACTGTTACAGTTCATGTGTTTCTCAACATGTGTGGTGCCCTAATTATTCACTACTTTATGAGGGCCATATATCACTGGAAAAGGATTACGTGACGACGCAGCGTTGTTGGTTCTGGGTGGAATTCACTTCTTCTTTGACGTTGGCTCGATTGCTCTGGTATGAAGCCACCTTCCCCCTGCAGTAAATTGTTTACTGCTCAGTGTGTGCTTGTCTGGCTTGTCCCTGTGGCTTGATCAATTTGCATCTCATGCATGTGTGTCTTGTTTGTTTGTTCAGGTGTAAAGGCCCCTTGTCATTTTACCAGCCTTCTGTCTCCACCTCCTTCCTATCCCCCTTCTCCATGCCCTTTCTCCACTCAGAGTTGAGGGATGTGTTGCTGTGTGGAGGGACAGGGGGAGACTGGGTGAGGATGGGGTGAGGACTGATAGCTCTACCATTTCATTAAGTTGATCAGCTATGATCAACTTGATCAGCGTGAGACAAGAGCTCTGGAGGTCATTGGAGACACACTGGGATGGGAGGGAACAAACAGCCAGCTAATGTGACTTGGTGAGGGTCTCCTAGTTTGGCTCAGACCAGACAGAGTGCAAATTTCACAACTGACCAATGAGGACAGTTGTTTTAGACGGGAACCAACTTTTTCTTTCTCCCCACAGTCTCACCTTGGCAGCATGTATGTGTAACCGGTGTGAAATATAGCTAGCGTTTCAATAGGTGACGTCACTCGCTCTGAGACCTTGAAGTAGTTGTTCTCCTTGCTCTGAAAGGGCTGCGGCTTTTGTGGAGCGATGGGTAACGATGCTTCGAGGGTGGCTGTTGTCTATGTGTGCAGAGGGTCCCTGGTTTGGGGCGAGGAGAGGGACGGAAGCTATACTGTTTCATATGCACAGATTAGGTGCACATGCATGCACCATTAAAGCAGGACAAACACCCAGTGGAGAATGCTGTGATTATCCTCATGTTTGTGCTCTATGAGACTAAACTACACAGCTAAAGAGAAAGTTAAGTGTAAACATTGGCGAACCCTTTCTGTGTGCAGTGCTGTGTGTGTAATAGTGTTTGAGTATGACTGTGTGATGTAGTGGAGGAAGGATGGATTAATCCCAGCATCTGTTAAAAAACATCTCGGCTTGATTGCAGATTTGATTTATTCTCTAGGTGACCTACTGTACGCCCCTCCCCCAGTCCCGTGTCCTTCAGGATTTAACCCTCTGTTGCCCTGCTCTATAGTGTCACTCAAGGTTGGGGATGTCTGGATATTTTCAACCCTAAAAGCCTCATTTAAAAAAGCCCTCCAAAAACAATATACAAGTAGACAGGTGAGGTATTGTACATTTTGGTCTCCCATGGTAGGATGGATCGAATGAGTGTGTGTGCCTCTGTTCGTTGGTGAGTCAGAATGTGTGTGTGTGTGTATGTAAGTGTGCATGTGTGTGTGCGTGTGGGTGCTTGTGGGTGCTTGTGCGTTTGCAATAGTGTGTGTGTGTGTTTTAGCGTCAGTGTGTGACTGAGTGCTTGTGTCTGCATCTGTGTGTGTGTGTAAGCACGCATGTGTGTGTGCGTCTGAATGTGTGTGTATTCCATGCTATGTGATGACCAGTTCTAGAAGAGGGGAGCCAGCATACCCAGGGATCAATGCATCGTTCCCCTGTCACACAGAGCCTTGCTTCCAAATATGGGACGTCTCATCTGTTAACCCTCTCCCCCCACACACACACACACACACACACACACACACACACACACACACACACACACACACACACACACACACACACACACACACACACACACACACACACACACACACACCCTTATTCACTATACATCTCATCAGTGAAACCACGATATAGAACAACTGGTGCTAAACTGTCTACTGTTTATTATACATTATTTAATTCTGCTCACACATTTTTCTCTCCCAAGTGAAACTCACAGAGAAAAGGTGGACACAGTAATGCATAATGCCAATGTACTATGTTGGCATACAAATCTCCAACCTGTTAGGCAGGTAATGCTTGGCCATGCATGGAACTAGACAATCTGCCTTGGTCAGAACCAGGCTCACACACACTCTAGCTGGTCTAAAAATACCACAGGTATTAGGAAATGGTCTCGGAAGCACTCAGGTGAAATGCCCCTCCCAAAATGATAAAACCGGGTGGTTGATCTTTTTTCTTAACTGTCTTTGTTCAGAGCAGTGCCACTGTCTTACAGGAAACCCTAACGGGGTTCATACAGTGTATATGGATATCCACGTTGATAAGTTCTCCCTGCTTGGGGTTCTCTCACCGGTATCTGACCTTGAACGGTCATTGTAGTTTGAATAACGTGGTCAGTTTAACACTCCCATTTCAACCATCAATTTAACAATTTCACTTTCTCTCTCCTTCTTTCTCTTTCTCTCTCTCTCCCTCTCTCTTTCTTTCATAATTTCATTATTCTTTCTTTCTTCATCGTTCTCTTTCTTCCTTCAGTTGAAATGCAAACGCAGGGTGGGAGTGCCATAACAGAAGACAATTGAAAGGTAGAGTTTGTCTACAGAACGTCAAGGAACTGCTCTGTATTCATGAAACTAAAGCACTGGGATGGATGCTAGTATAATTACGGAAGTCTCATTCACTCTCTTGTCCCACAGGACCAAAGTCACTCCTCAGTGGCAATTCAATTTCTCTGGCAGTTTCAGCATGCAGTGTACAACTGCAGTCCTTCTCAGCTGTTCTGTTTTTCCTGTTTATAATGATGAATCGATCAACTTTGCCAAATCCTCTGTGACACTGTGAAGTAAAGCGCAGCCACAGACACACAGGCACAGTCATACTGCCACACGGTCACACAGCCAACAGCCAGTTCTTTGATGCCTTACACAGGTCCTGTGATCTAGTCCCCACAGTTCACAGTAAACTGTTTATTTAGTTCCAACTTCCAAGCATACATTACATTTCATCTGACTTGAGTGGGAGGAGGATGGGTCTGCTTTCTACACCGCCTCTTTACTTTCGAAGAGCAAAACAAACACATGTAGCACCTGTGACAAAGCAGCAGCCTCCTTTACAATATTACATTGTACATTACAATATTGACAGCAGCCCATTGCAATCACATTTGTTTTTGGAATGATTTCCATCCAGCCGACCCCTCTCTGTCCGGTACAAGCAGACAGTCTGAGACGGTAAAGTGCGGTGGGTCTGGGTACAGCTCTAGGCTAGGCAGTGGTAGGGGAAGGGAAAGGGAAGGTGATCCATTACCTGCGTTGGCAATCCGCATCCAGCCCTGGCTCCCACCGGCTCATTCCGTGGCTTCAGCTGTCCTGCTTCTCTTTTTTCCCTTGTCTCCCTTCCCTCACTCCCCCGCTCTCTTCCTTTCGGCACTTGTTGGAGTCTATTTCAGTAGCAACAGAGGAGCCCGCTGCGACCGTGGCATGGTTTCCAGCACTTTGGCAGAAGGTCACATTATCTCTTGCTGGTAAGGGAGTTGGGGTGGGGATGTGGGGGGTGGAAGTATGGATAGAGTGATGGAGGGTGATTGAAGAAAGACGGTGCCAGAGGAAAGAAGGAGCAACTCATAAACAGAATGAGGCAGTCCACGGCCGTAGTGACAGGCTAATTCCCAGTGGAAGGCGTGAGGATAGAAGTTGGAACAGCTAGTGCCAGAGAGGTTTGTTACGGTAACAAGTCCCCGAGCGTTGTGCGAGATGGGCTGTGTCTCTATGTGTGTATGTGAGTATGTGTGTGCTCAATAGGGCAGAGTATGTATATATGTACTCATTGTAATGAAGCATACCGCATAGGTGTGTGTGTGTGTGTGTGTGTGTGTGTGTGTGTGTGTGTGTGTGTGTGTGTGTGTGTGTGTGTGTGTGTGTGTGTGTGTGTGTGTGTGTGTGTGTGTGTGTGTGTGTGTGTGTGTGTGTGTGTGTGTAAGTGTGCAATGTCTGTGTCTTGGCTGGTCTTCAGCAGCCTCTCACCTCTGATAACACATCTAATCTGTATCCACTTCCTGGCCAAGAGAAAATATCTCAGAAGTGGCCCAATAACGCAGTTAGAGCCATAAAAAAACAACCGAAAACAAGTGGTCGATTCAGTGAAATTCTTCACGTTTTCCGACAGTCAAGACTCTGCGCCCGACGCCCTCTTCCTTCTCTCACTGTCCACTGCTGTCTCGCCCAGGTGAAAGAAACAGATGTACTCCATCTTTTTGATGACACACTCATCGACTATATGTCAATTTCTCATCAAATTCACGTCTGCAGGATAACCTGAGCCTCCGGTTGCTCCCCGTGCTCTCCAGCGGCACGCTGGCCCCTCCATTAAGTAAGACACAGTGCTGTCCAGATGCTGGGCTTGGGTCTGCTAGCTCCAACGCCCACAGACAGATGGCCCAGACAGAGGACAGCAGCAGCAGGTCAGCCAGTGAGCTTCCAAATCGCTCTTGATGCAGGTTGTTGCATGGATCCCTGAAACCTTTAGTGGCCGTGTTCAATGCACTTGTTGTTCCCATGTGCCCCTTCCTCTTCTTGCACCTGTGTCCCTCCTTCCCCCTGTGTTGCCTGTAGCCTCTTTACTCTGTCCCGTTGTAATCCTGGCTTCTACACTCCATGTCACAGGAAGGGCTTGTGAGTCCTAATCATTATGTAGTAAGGATTTATCCTTTGATTCTCTCTCTCCCTCTCTCTCTCACTCACTCTCCCTCCCTGCTTACTATTTCTCCACCCCTCCCCTCGGCCTCTCCGTTTCTACTGCTCGGCACTGCCCGCTATCTGCAACTCATTCAACGTGACTTCATATTCATTCATTCATTCTCTCTCTCTCTCTCTCTCTCTCTCTCTCTCTTGGCATGCATGGTATGCCTTACCTTCTCTCTACCTCTCCTCTCTCTCCCTCTCTTCTCTCTCCTATATGTTTATCTCTATCCCCCCCTCTCTCTCTCTCTCTCTCTCTCTCTCTTTCTCTCACTCTCTCCCCACTCTCTTTTTTAATTCCCCATTGTGTCTCTGTCTATATTTTTTCTCTCTCTCTTTTTGTCTGCCCTCTGTCTGTCCGTTATCTGACACTGAAGTGCACTTCAGTACTTTTGGGAGACACTATTGTAAGTGAATGCAAATACTGTAGGTTTTGAGGAAAGGACCCAATGACAACAAAATAAGTAGGGAACCATTCACAATCATCCCTCAGGTATACATCAGTACAGAGTCAATGGCTTATTTACTTTAACTCTCTTTTAGAAGGGACTGATTCCCTCTCTTGTCTCATTTATGTAACATGGTGATTGATTCAGCTCACTGGGAGTGAATAAGCTACTTGGCTAAGAGCTCCGGAGTAGGAGCCAAATACCTGAATTTGGTGGATTTCCAGATGCTGCCTCGCTATTGAGTCAGCGTCACAATCCTCAGTCTGGACAAGGAGTGAGCTGTGAAGTGAACTTATGCTTACAAGTGTAAGCGTTGTTTACATCATTTGGAGAGACTGCAGTTGATCATCCATCATCTGTTCCCTCTTCCTTATACTGTAGCATAGCGACTGTGAATGTGCCAATCTGTGGTAACCATAACAATGGTTCTAGTTATCTCAATTGTAATTGGTGTCCAGGGACACTGATTTACATGTTCTCTCTCATCTCTTATTTATATTGCATTTCTGGCTTGAAAAATTGTCCCATGTTTTGACCTGCTTGTCCCAACAAATACTTTCATAAAACAGGGAAACTTAGCAATTTCGAAGGAAGGAAGAGGCAATCATAAAAGGAGAGCCAAAATGATATTTTGGAGAGAAATACAGTGGTGGATAGAAGATTGAAATTGCTGTGAAAAAATGTCAGGGATACTTTAAATCATGTTTTGCACTGTGCTTCCTCTCTTCTCTGTAAAGCAGCAATGAAGGGAATCTGTACAGAAGATGTTTGTCTTGCAGTCTGGTTGGTGTTTATTATTTGACTATGCCACTTGACTATGCCACCACATTATTTGACCATGCCACCACACGCAAGCACACATGCACATGAATACATGCATGCTTACGCACACACAAATGAACACCCCTCATCAGTTGGCATTTTCATACTGTCATCGCCTCATCATAATATCCACAGAAGCAAGGCATGTGCAGTGAGTTCAAAGAGTTTTTGAAGAATGACATGGGATTTTACTTCCTATTGCAAAACAAACGTTTTAAAACACTCTCCCGCATCTGTTCGAGACAAGGGACTGCCAAACTCACATTAAACTATCTCGTAAAAAATATAGCTGTAAAATCTATATTTCTTTCTCTCAAAATGTATCTCACCAAAAATGAATCTTGTTTCCAGGCAGGGGAACATCAGTGGCATTTTATGAGCCTGTCTTGGCAGCGCTGAGCAGTGTCGCTACTGTGATATGTTCCTCTTTAGCTGTTGGGAGAGGCCCGGGGGCTGTGATATGTTCCTCTTTAGCTGTTGGGAGAGGCCCAGGGGCTGTGATATGTTCCTCTTTAGCTGTTGGGAGAGGCCCAGGGGCTGTGATATGTTCCTCTTTAGCTGTTGGGAGAGGCCCAGGGGCTGTGATATGTTCCTCTTTAGCTGTTGGGAGAGGCCCAGGGGCTGTGATATGTTCCTCTTTAGCTGTTGGGAGAGGCCCGGGGGCTGTGATATGTTCCTCTTTAGCTGTTGGGAGAGGCCCGGGGGCCGGGGGCTGTGGCTGTGTGACCCCATCGATTTCCCCACAATAAATATCGATGGATTCTCTGCTCTTGATCAACAGTTTATGAAGATGGCATTCCCTGATCGATAACTAATCAATAAGGCAAACAGATGGGACAGCTCCTCAAAACAGCTACCATCCATCCCTCCCTATATAGCTCCTCAAAACAGCTACCATCCATCTCTCCCTACATAGCTCCACAAAACAGCTACGATCCATCCCTCCCTACATAGCTCCACAAAACAGCTACCATCCATCCCTCCCTACATAGCTCCACAAAACAGCCACGATCCATCCCTCCCTACATAGCTCCACAAAACAGCCACGATCCATCCCTCCCTACATAGCTCCTCAAAACAGCTACCATCCATCCCTCCTTACATAGCTCCTCAAAACAGCTACCATCCATCCCTCCCTATATAGCTCCTCAAAACAGCTACCATCCATCCCTCCCTACATAGCTCCTCAAAACAGCTACCATCTATCCCTCCCTACATAGCTCCTCAAAACAGCTACCATCCATCCCTCCCTACATAGCTCCTCAAAACAGCTACCATCCATCCCTCCCTACATAGCTCCTCAAAACAGCTACCATCCATCCCTCCCTACATAGCTCCTCAAAACAGCTACCATCCATCCCTCCCTACATAGCTCCTCAAAACAGCTACCATCCATCCCTCCCTACATAGCTCCCTCAAAACAGCTACCATCCATCCTTCCCTACATAGCTCCTCAAAACAGCTACCATCCATCCCTCCCTACATAGCTCCTCAAAACAGCTACCATCCATCCTTCCCTACATAGCTCCTCAAAACAGCTACCATCCATCCCTCCATACATAGCTCCTCAAAACAGCTACCATCCATCCCTTCCTACATAGCTCCCTCAAAACAGCTACCATCCATCCCTCCCTACATAGCTCCCTCAAAACAGCTACCATCCATCCTTCCCTACATAGCTCCCTCAAAACAGCTACCATCCCTCCATTGTTCCTCACCTTCCTATGTCATTAGAGCAGCCCTCACCCTTGGTTAAGAGGGTACTGTTTGGAAAGACTGATTGTAGTTGTTAGATCATCACCAGGGGCTGAGTGGTGATGCTGAGGATTAGATGTGGAACAGGTGGGCCTGGGCGTGTCTGGGCTGGTCTGGGATATGCACTCTCTCCTTGACCCGACTGTCCTGCTTCAACAGACAATATGGTGGCGGGACACCTCTGACCCAAAATAAAACTCAATAAAACTCAAACATCATCACAGACAGCCATGCCTGAAACCCCGGCATCACTCTTTTTTTCTACCCCCGATTTTGGGGCTATTTTGAGCCATGTTCCTGTGACAGGATCGTTGAAAACTGGAGGGAAAAGGGCACACTTTGCGTCACAGAGCCCAGGGGAGAGGCCAGATATATCCTGCCGTCTCTGAGTATTGACCAACGGCAGCTCCACTTACATCCTGAAACCTGCATCACCCCCTGTACACTGAGCTCTCACTGACACTCACCCTTCCTAAACCCTCTCTGTCTCTCTCTGTCTCACTGTATCTCTATCGCTCTCTTTCTCTCTCTCTTTCGCTCCCTCCCTCCCTCCCTCCGTTTCTGTCTCTGTCTTTCTCCCCCCCCCTCTCTCTCCATCACACACACACACACACACACACACACACACACACACACACACACACACACACACACACACACACACACACACACACACACACTAAGATGAAAATGATAAGCAAATTGATCATCTTGACATCCTTGCATCACACTATATTACAGTTTTGGTATAATTGTTTAATTGTATTCACAATGTCTAATTGTTTAATTGTCTCACTGTATTCATACTGAATGTATCCTATGATCTGTCCCTGAACACTAACCCTAGCGTCATGTCCACATTCCAGCTCAACCCTAACCCTAGCCTCAACCATCACCCTGACCCGAGCTTCATGTTTACATGCCAGTTCAACCCTAACCCTAGCCTCAACCATAACCCTGACCCGAGCTTCATGTTTACATGCCAGTTCAACCCTAACCCTAGCCTCAACCATAACCCTGACCCGAGATTCATGTTTACATGCCAGTTCAACCCTAACCCTAGCCTCAACCATCACCCTGACCCGAGATTCATGTTTACATGCCAGTTCAACCCTAACCCTAGCCTCAACCATCACCCTGACCCGAGATTCATGTTTACATGCCAGTTCAACCCTAACCCTCAACCATAACCCTGACCCGAGATTCATGTTTACATGCCAGTTCAACCCTAACCCTCAACCATAACCCTGACCCGAGATTCATGTTTACATGCCAGTTCAACCCTAACCCTAGCCTCAACCATCACCCTGACCCGAGATTCATGTTTACATGCCAGTTCAACCCTAACCCTAGCCTCAACCATCACCCTGACCCGAGATTCATGTTTACATGCCAGTTCAACCCTAACCCTCAACCATAACCCTGACCCGAGCTTCATGTTTACATGCCAGTTCAACCCTAACCCTAGCCTCAACCATCACCCTGACCCGAGCTTCATGTTTACATGCCAGTTCAACCCTAACCCTAGCCTCAACCATCACCCTGACCCGAGATTCATGTTTACATGCCAGTTCAACCCTAACCCTCAACCATCACCCTGACCCGAGATTCATGTTTACATGC
Source organism: Oncorhynchus nerka (assembly GCF_034236695.1). Taxonomy (NCBI): domain Eukaryota; kingdom Metazoa; phylum Chordata; class Actinopteri; order Salmoniformes; family Salmonidae; genus Oncorhynchus; species Oncorhynchus nerka. Next base: position 33,730,359 of record NC_088416.1, read on the forward strand.
CAGTTCAACCCTAACCCTAGCCTCAACCATCACCCTGACCCGAGATTCATGTTTACATGCCAGTTCAACCCTAACCCTCAACCATAACCCTGACCCGAGATTCATGTTTACATGCCAGTTCAACCCTAACCCTCAACCATAACCCTGACCCGAGATTCATGTTTACATGCCAGTTCAACCCTAACCCTAGCCTCAACCATCACCCTGACCCGAGATTCATGTTTACATGCCAGTTCAACCCTAACCCTAGCCTCAACCATCACCCTGACCCGAGATTCATGTTTACATGCCAGTTCAACCCTAACCCTCAACCATAACCCTGACCCGAGCTTCATGTTTACATGCCAGTTCAACCCTAACCCTAGCCTCAACCATCACCCTGACCCGAGCTTCATGTTTACATGCCAGTTCAACCCTAACCCTAGCCTCAACCATCACCCTGACCCGAGATTCATGTTTACATGCCAGTTCAACCCTAACCCTAGCCTCAACCATCACCCTGACCCGAGATTCATGTTTACATGCCAGTTCAACCCTAACCCTAACCCTCAACCATCACCCTGACCCGAGATTCATGTTTACATGCCAGTTCAACCCTAACCCTCAACCATAACCCTGACCCGAGATTCATGTTTACATGCCAGTTCAACCCTAACCCTAACCCTCAACCATCACCCTGACCCGAGATTCATGTTTACATGCCAGTTCAACCCTAGCCTCAACCATCACCCTGACCCGAGATTCATGTTTACATGCCAGTTCAACCCTAACCCTCAACCATAACCCTGACCCGAGATTCATGTTTACATGCCAGTTCAACCCTAACCCTAGCCTCAACCATCACCCTGACCCGAGATTCATGTTTACATGCCAGTTCAACCCTAACCCTCAACCATCACCCTGACCCGAGATTCATGTTTACATGCCAGTTCAACCCTAACCCTAGCCTCAACCATCACCCTGACCCGAGATTCATGTTTACATGCCAGTTCAACCCTAACCCTCAACCATAACCCTGACCCGAGATTCATGTTTACATGCCAGTTCAACCCTAACCCTCAACCATAACCCTGACCCGAGATTCATGTTTACATGCCAGTTCAACCCTAACCCTAGCCTCAACCATCACCCTGACCCGAGATTCATGTTTACATGCCAGTTCAACCCTAACCCTAGCCTCAACCATCACCCTGACCCGAGATTCATGTTTACATGCCAGTTCAACCCTAACCCTCAACCATAACCCTGACCCGAGCTTCATGTTTACATGCCAGTTCAACCCTAACCCTAGCCTCAACCATCACCCTGACCCGAGCTTCATGTTTACATGCCAGTTCAACCCTAACCCTAGCCTCAACCATCACCCTGACCCGAGATTCATGTTTACATGCCAGTTCAACCCTAACCCTAGCCTCAACCATCACCTGACCCGAGATTCATGTTTACATGCCAGTTCAACCCTAACCCTAACCCTCAACCATCACCCTGACCCGAGATTCATGTTTACATGCCAGTTCAACCTAACCCTCAACCATAACCCTGACCCGAGATTCATGTTTACATGCCAGTTCAACCCTAACCCTAACCCTCAACCATCACCCTGACCCGAGATTCATGTTTACATGCCAGTTCAACCCTAGCCTCAACCATCACCCTGACCCGAGATTCATGTTTACATGCCAGTTCAACCCTAACCCTCAACCATAACCCTGACCCGAGATTCATGTTTACATGCCAGTTCAACCCTAACCCTAGCCTCAACCATCACCCTGACCCGAGATTCATGTTTACATGCCAGTTCAACCCTAACCCTAGCCTCAACCATCACCCTGACCCGAGATTCATGTTTACATGCCAGTTCAACCCTAACCCTAGCCTCAACCATAACCCTGACCCGAGATTCATGTTTACATGCCAGTTCAACCCTAACCCTCAACCATAACCCTGACCCGAGCTTCATGTTTACATGCCAGTTCAACCCTAACCCTAGCCTCAACCATCACCCTGACCCGAGATTCATGTTTACATGCCAGTTCAACCCTAACCCTAGCCTCAACCATCACCCTGACCCGAGATTCATGTTTACATGCCAGTTCAACCCTAACCCTAGCCTCAACCATCACCCTGACCCGAGATTCATGTTTACATGCCAGTTCAACCCTAACCCTAGGGCTTGATTCAATCCGTAGCGCTGAATATCTGTGTTACAGCGTGAAAGAAATGTAAAGACAATGTTCCTGCGTTAGTGTAGACCGTATTCATAGTAAACGGAGATACTGTAAACTTCAGCGATACGGATTGAATCGAGCCCCTAATCTTTTCCATAACCCTTTTCCTCTTGCATTAATCTTATGGTGCAATTTGGATATTCCGTCCCCTTCCGTGTCTGCACATTTGTTTGTGCTGTAAATGTTGATAGATGATAAACTCTCATTAACAAGAAACATCCCATCCAAACAGTAATTCTTGACACAGAGACACAGACTCTGCTTGGATGATGCTCCAGGCACAGTCCTCTGCTGTTTTCCATTCATCTCTCTGAATGGGAGCGCTGTAGACAGGTGATTATTCAGGGCACGGGGGTATGGTGTGCCATGGCATTGAGAGGCAATAGATCCAGGGACTACAGGGCATTGTTCCACCACATCATAAGGAAGGGCCTGCAGCTGTACTGCTGAGTCCAGTGCTGCAGAGGAAATGTCTGGTGGCGTATCCATTGTACTGCCCAGCAGATTTCATGAGACAGGTAAGGTTGGCACTGCTGGCATCTCTCTCTACCAGCCAGGGCCGAGAGTCCTGGGTGTCTGGACATAACCTGTCATGTCATTAAGCATCTGTGCACTCAGGGGCCTAAGCCAGTCTGTTGAACTGATGAATGATGCAATCACTGTAAACAACAGCACAAGACCCCACCAGCCACTGTTCCCTTTTAACCTATACTGTTAACCGATACTGTTAACCGATACTGTTAACCTATACTGTTAACCTATACTGTTAACCGATACTGTTAACCTATACTGTTAACCTATACTGTTAACCGATACTGTTAACCGATACTGTTAACCGATACTGTTAACCTATACTGTTAACCTATACTGTTAACCGATACTGTTAACCGATACTGTTAACCTATACTGTTAACCGATACTGTTAACCTATACTGTTAACCTATACTGTTAACCGATACTGTTAACCTATACTGTTAACCTATACTGTTAACCGATACTGTTAACCTATACTGTTAACCGATACTGTTAACCGATACTGTTAACCTATACTGTTAACCTATACTGTTAACCGATACTGTTAACCTATACTGTTAACCTATACTGTTAACCGATACTGTTAACCTATACTGTTAACCGATACTGTTAACCGATACTGTTAACCTATACTGTTAACCTCTACTGTTAACCGATACTGTTAACCTATACTGTTAACCGATACTGTTTACCGATACTGTTAACCGATACTGTTAACCGATACTGTTAACCGATACTGTTAACCTATACTGTTAACCTATACTGTTAACCGATACTGTTAACCTATACTGTTAACCGATACTGTTAACCGATACTGTTAACCTATACTGTTAACCTATACTGTTAACCGATACTGTTAACCTATACTGTTAACCTATACTGTTAACCGATACTGTTAACCTATACTGTTAACCGATACTGTTAACCTATACTGTTAACCGATACTGTTAACCGATACTGTTAACCTATACTGTTAACCGATACTGTTAACCTATACTGTTAACCTATACTGTTAACCGATACTGTTAACCGATACTGTTAACCTATACTGTTAACCTATACTGTTAACCGATACTGTTAACCTATACTGTTAACCTATACTGTTAACCGATACTGTTAACCGATACTGTTAACCTATACTGTTAACCGATACTGTTAACCTATACTGTTAACCGATATTGTTAACCGATACTGTTAACCTATACTGTTAACCGATACTGTTAACCTATACTGTTAACCGATACTGTTAACCGATACTGTTAACCTATACTGTTAACCGATACTGTTAACCTATACTGTTAACCTATACTGTTAACCGATACTGTTAACCTATACTGTTAACCGATACTGTTAACCGATACTGTTAACCTATACTGTTAACCTATACTGTTAACCGATACTGTTAACCTATACTGTTAACCTCTACTGTTAACCGATACTGTTAACCTATACTGTTAACCGATACTGTTTACCGATACTGTTAACCTATACTGTTAACCGATACTGTTAACCGATACTGTTAACCTATACTGTTAACCTATACTGTTAACCGATACTGTTAACCTATACTGTTAACCGATACTGTTAACCGATACTGTTAACCTATACTGTTAACCTATACTGTTAACCGATACTGTTAACCTATACTGTTAACCTATACTGTTAACCGATACTGTTAACCTATACTGTTAACCTATACTGTTAACCGATACTGTTAACCGATACTGTTAACCTATACTGTTAACCGATACTGTTAACCTATACTGTTAACCTATACTGTTAACCGATACTGTTAACCTATACTGTTAACCGATACTGTTAACCGATACTGTTAACCTATACTGTTAACCTATACTGTTAACCGATACTGTTAACCTATACTGTTAACCTATACTGTTAACCGATACTGTTAACCTATACTGTTAACCGATACTGTTAACCGATACTGTTAACCTATACTGTTAACCGATACTGTTAACCTATACTGTTAACCGATACTGTTAACCGATACTGTTAACCTATACTGTTAACCGATACTGTTAACCTATACTGTTAACCTATACTGTTAACCGATACTGTTAACCTATACTGTTAACCGATACTGTGCTGGTGAATGTATGATCCTATAACAATCAAAGCAACAATGATAACAACACAACTATAAAGGGACTAATTCTAATGACGGTTACTAGAGGTGTGGTTGTTGACATTTAGACTCAAGCCAAGGCATTAGTTGCACATACCCGTGAGATGCTGTACACGGCATATGCTGGGGATAGTCCAGACAGACTGATCAATGCTGAGTAAAGTACCAAATCTCAATACCCCATACCAGAATTCAGTTCACTATTCATCCAACCCACCAGTACATTTCCAGCAGAAGCTTACCACTTTGCATAGCAGCCTCATGTGCAAATGGGTGTTAGCTCTAGTTGGACTATCTACGTGTGCATCCAGAATATGTCTCTGGGTAACAAGCACACATGGAATTCTCATGCTGAAAATCCAACTGTTCTCCCTCCATAACTAATTTCTATAGGGGCAGCAGAGAATAGCAGAGAACCAGTAGGAGAGCTAGAGAGAGTTAACCACTCTTAAACCCGCATGAATGTCCAGACCCCCTATTACTAGTCTGTTCAACCTCTCTTTCATATCTTCTGAAATTCCCAAAGATTGGAAAGTGGCCGCGGTCATCCCCCTCTTCAAAGAGGTAATATGGAAAGATATCATAACCTCCATCGATAAAAGACAGTACTGTGCAGCCGTCTTCATCGACCTGGCCAAGGCTTTCGACTCTGTCAATCACCGTATTCTTATCGGCAGACTCAACAGCCTTGGTTTCTCAAATCAAACTCTGTGTTGTTGTTTGTGTCGCACTGCTTTGCTTTATCTTGGCCAGGTCACAGTTGTAAATGAGAACTCGTTCTCAACTGGCCTACCTGGTTAAATAAAGGTTAAATAAATAAAAAAGTAAATAAATTAAGTTACTATATATTCATTGCTAGAATACATTCCTGGGGAACAAAGATAATGATAGTGTATTGGTATGATCTAGATATATGCATCCAATCTTAATACAAATGTGTTACAATGTTGTTACTATAGTAAATGCAGTGAAGAACAACATAACCCCGTTAGAATTCCACCATGTACAGTATTATGAAGGTGTCCTGTCTCATTGAGGACACTCTCTGTAGGGGACCGTCACTTGTTAGCACCTGCCTGTCACACTGACTGTGTATGTGTGCTGTGGTGTCCCTATGACTTCACACACATGCCGAGACTGAGAAGTGTGTTCTCAGCACCAGTCTGAGAGCCTCGTCTCAACACCAACGTGTCAGCGCCCTCTAAAGGCCAACAGGGAGAATGCAACACTGAACCGTTCCTCTAACAACTGAACAAATTTACTTACACATGATATAAAATGGAGTGGACACAGTATATAAAGTAGTCTAAAACTAAAAAGCTCAAGTCAAAAGATTGGCCTATCCCTTCAGACTCCTATAAGAGTGGCCCTAGCGCTCCACCTGGCCAGTGCTTGGCTCAGATGACATGCAGGAGGAAGTGCCAAGCCAGTGCTGTAATCCACAGGGTGAATAAAAAATGGGTTTAGCTGGAACCGAGGGCCTTTAAACTGACTACAGCTCAGAGACAGAATCGTACATATTAATCACCTCAGTCATTACATCCAGATATACAGTAAATAGACTGGAGCGGTAACTAACAATGTCTGTACCACAAATCAGTCTATGCACAACATATTCATATTCTGATTTCAGCACAGATGTGGGTCTATGTTATAACTCTAGGCTGGAAGATAATATGGAAAGATAAGCTTTGGACACAATGATTTTGGAGAGCCTTTTTCCTGGCGCCAAGCTCTCTCTCTCTCCGGCCGCTCTCTCTCTCCTGTCCTCCAACAGACGGTCGCAGCGAAGCCACACTCCAAATCCGGTGTGCAGATGGACACCAGTGCCAGATCTAATCCTGAGCCGCTTGGCACTGGGGGTAGAGAGAGAGAGAGGGAGAAAGAGAGAGAGGGGGAGAGAGGGGAGAGAGAGAGAGAGAGAGAGAGAGAGAGGGAGAAAGAGAGAGGGGAGAGAGGGGGGAGAGAGAGAGAGAGAGAGAGAGAGAGAGAGAGAGAGAGAGGGAGAAAGAGAGAGAGGGGGAGAGAGGGGGAGAGAGAGAGAGAGAGAGAGAGAGAGAGAGGGAGTGGGGGGTGTTGGGAAGAAGGAAACAGTACTGGACATTTGGTTAGGCGGTGCAAATTGAATCTGTTCCCTCACCCTCATTCTGTTAGCAGCATAAGCAGCTGGGCCCTATAGCTCCCTGTACTGAGCCCAGGCAGCATCCAGACTGACGCTAGCAGATTGCTTGGCTTTTATTATTTTCCGACCCTTGATTACGTGGCCAAAACACTAAACGTCTGGTAAACTTTCTTTTCCATTCGCTTCAAAGTATGCAATTCCCTCTACTCCAGCTCTCCTTCAAGGAGTGACCTCGTCCTGTCTGCAGCCCAGGAGAGGAGGAAAGGAGGAGAGAGGACAGGGGTTATCACAGAGCCCTCCATCACTCCCAGCAACACGTTCTCCTGTTCAATCCCTCATCAGCCACTCATGAACGAGGGGCACCATGCCAGAGACATGGCACTATACTCCTTGCACTCAGTCACATTGACATTGCGGACGATTTTCTTTAACATCATTGACATTGCGGACGATTTTCTTTAACATCAGCACACTTCCTCTTCCTCCTCTCTCTTTCTCGCTGTCTCTCTCTCTCTCTCTCTCTCTCTCTCTCTCTCTCTCTCTCTCTCTCTCTCTCATTCCTCCCCCCCTCTCTCGGTCCAGTGGCTGAGGGAGAAGGCCTGTCCTGTGCCAAGGTGTTCTAATGCATGCCTCTCGGAGCACCTCATTTCCCACCTGACCCCGCCACTACCCATAAAGCACTGGGTCACCAGCCGCCCACTCACCTCATCACACAAATTGTGTCAGCACAGGGCACCAGGGTCCTTTATTGTCCAGCCCAGCACTTTTGTTTCCATTTGTAGTGGGAGTCTTTTCAGCGATTCTTATCATTATTTCCCCTAATAGGTAGATGGAGGGTGGGTGTATTTCAATGACACTGAACGACAGCAACTTTAAAATGTTGTAATTGTTATTAAGCCCAAATCATATTAAGCCGTTCAGCTGGAGTTCGGCTCGGCCACTCTTTCCTCTTGCCTTTGTAGTTCACGTCTGAAGGGTGCACACTTTTCTGACGTGGCTGAAACAGAGACAACAAAATATACATAGTGTTTCATCCCGGTTTGCAGCCCTGTGTGTTAAAGAGTGGTGCAGGACATTCAGTCATGTCGTTTGAATGAACTCTGTGGGTCAAATTCAATCAAGCATCCCTTAAATCCATCTTTATCTCTCACTGGCTCTATACCTCCCTGTTGGAGGTCACACTCAAGCTGGATACATTTGGCAAAGGTACCTGCAGATTCTCATGGCACATATATGTATTTCACTTACAGTACCAGTCAAAAGTTTGGACACACCTACTCATTCAAGGGTTTTGCTTGATTTTCTACATTGTAGAATAATAGTGAAGACATCAAAACTATGTAATAACACATATGGAATCATGTAGTTACCAGAAAAGTGTTAAACAAATCAAAATATATTTCATATTTGAGATCAAAGTAGCCACCCTTTGTCTTGATGACAGGTTTGCACACTCTTGGCATTCTCTCAACCAGCTTCACCTGGAATTCTTTTCCAACAGTCTTGAAGAAGTTCCCACATATACTGTACTAGGCACTTGTTGGCGGCTTTTCCTTCACTCTGCAGTCCAACTCATCCCAAAACATCTCAATTGGGTTGAGGTCTGGTGATTGTGGAGGCCAGGTCATCTGATGCATCTCTACATCACTCTTCTTCTTGGTCAAATAGCTCTTACCAAGCCTGGATGTGTGTTGGGTTATTGTACGGTTGAAAAACAAATGGTAGTCCCACTAACCGCAAACCAGATGTGATGGCGTATCGCTGAATAATGATGTGGTAGCTATGCAGGTTAAGTGTGCCTTAAATTCTAAATAAATCACAGACAGTGTCACCAGCAAAGCACCCCCACACCTCCTCCTCCATGCTTCACTGTGGGAACCCACATCCACTCACCTACTCTGCATCTCACAAAGACACGGCGGTTGGAACCAAAAATCTCAAATTTGAACTCATCAGACCAAAGGACAGATTTCCACAGGTCTAATATCCATTGCTCATGTTTCTTGGCCCAAGCAAGTCTCTTCTTCTTATTGGTGTCCTTTAGTAGTGGTTTATCTGCAGCAATTTGACCATGAAGGCCTGATTCACTCTACTCTGAACAGTTGATGTTGAGATGTGTCTTTTACTTGAACTCTGTGAAGCATTTATTTGGGCTGCAATTTCTAAGGCTGGTAACTCTAATGAACTTAGTATACTTATACTCTGCAGCAGAGGTAACTCAGTCCTCATGAGAGCCAGTTTCATCATAGCACTTGATGGTTTTTGCGACTGCATTTGAATAAACTTTTTAAGTTCTTGACATTTTCCGAATTGACTGACTTTCATGTTTTAAAGTAATGATGGACTGTCGTTTCTCTTTGCTTATTTGAGCTGTTCTTGCCATAATATGGACTGGGTCTTTTACCAAATAGAGCTATCTTCTGTATACCACCCTAGCTTATAACAACACAATTGATTGACCTAAACGCATTGAGAAGGAAAGAAATTCCACAAATGAACTTTTTAGAAGGCACACCTGTTAATTGAAATGCATTCCAGGAGACTACCTCATGAAGCTGGATGAGAGAATGCCAAGAGTGTGCAAAGCTGTCATCAAGGCAAAGGGTGGCTATTTTGAAGAAGAATTGTTTAACACTTTTTTGGTTACTACATGATTCCATATGTGTTATTTTATCGTTTTGATGTCTTCAGTATTATTCTACAATGTACAAAAAGAGTAAAACTTTGGACTGGTACTGTATGTCAACATCACACAATGACAAACACGTTTCTTCATAGAAGCCTGAATGTGGTCTTGTTGGTTTGGCTTGGTGTTTCATTGTTTATGCATGATTGGATCACATTCTCAATAGATTAAAACCGCAAAGCATGAAATTATAGTCAGAGAGAAGCAGAGGGATTTCTTGCTGCAGAGCAGCATGGACAGACCAGTGAGATAAGAGTGGGTAAAGTGCTGAGTATTGCGACTTGGCAAATCTGCTGACATCACAGTGGCATGCTCTTCTGTGTAAGTTACAAAAACTATTCTCCCGATACCTCTTCTTTCCTGATTGTGTGCTAATCATTCACCAAGAGCCATCAAACTCAACTCTGGACCTCAAAGCCAGTGCCATTGTGTTTTTTCATTGTTCCCCTCTAATCAGGGACTGATTTATACCTGGGACACCAGGTGGGTGCAATTAATTATCAGGTAGAACAGAAAACCAGCAGGCTCCGGACCTCGTAGGGTCAGAGTTGAATAGCCGTGACCTAGAGCAACAACTGCTGATGAGGTGAGTTTAGAGAGGGATAGGATGCCCTCTCCTGGACAGAGCCAAACATACAACATGGGTGAGGTGATGTGAGATAACGCATAACAGCATTGATTACATACAACATGGGTGAGGTGATGTGAGATAACACATAACAGCATTGATTACATACCAACATAACATTGATTACATACCAACATAACATTGATTACATAACAACATAACATTGATTACATAACAGCATTGATCAAATAGTTTGAATATCCTTGTTTTTCACCACTCGCCCCTCCCTATGTGGTAGGTGTAGAAAGTTGTGTGCTATACATCATTACATCCTGTGCTAATATCAAAAGGACTTACAGCCAGGTAGCGATGTGAAGCTACATCCATACTGTAGCACCAGCACCAGTAGCACCAGTAGTAGCAGCAGTGTCTAGACCAGATGGCTGAGTGGTGATCTGATGGATGAAGTATCTACTGCTCCAGACACCCAGCCTGATGGTCCCGTCCTCCTCTCTCTCTCTCTCTCTCTCTCTCTCTCTCTCTCTTTGAGCCCTGGCCATAGGGATACAGGACCACAGGTACAGTATAGAGCAATGCAACTCATCTGTCCACAAAAACACGGACTACAAGTATAGCTGTGCAAGGCTAGCTAGTATTCACACGTCAGTTAAAGCAACGAAAAGGTTGTAGCAAGGCTTGGTCTATGAAATCCTGCTGACATCAGGCACACACTGCACTCTGATATGTGAATGATCAATGAATATATGAATAGTGTTTCATCGTTGTCTCTGTTCACGCCATGTTCACATCAACTGGGTTTAAAGCAGATCGATACGTATATTCACCATCGCTCCATGGGGTTTGGAGAGATGGTGTATGATGGAGTGTTACTCAGGCTCTATTAAATGTGATCTGGTCTATGGTTTACAATAAAGGGCTTTGAATAGATACACACCTGATATTTCACGTTGAGTGTCACGGTCCAATCAAAAGTAGCATGTGGTCATTCAGTACTACAAAATGCAATAGCATACTGAAAACATGATTACCAGAGAAATCTAACCGCTTTCATTTAAACTCTTAAACTCTATTAAAGTTAAAGATTTGTTGTTCATTAGATAATATTAGATAATAATATATATATATTTTTTATATATATCAAAGTTGATTATAACGCTTCATTAAAGTGGTACAATTTGAAGTATTTGTAGATGTTTTATATGGCTTATTATATTTTATTTAAAGACTTAAACTTGTACTTCTTTAATAAAGACTTTGTTAATGCCTTTTTTAATATTACAGTAAATATAGGCATAATTAGTTACCTAATTGTTACCTACATGTTAATTAAGAAGTTAACTGTTCAAAATGTTCTAGAATCTCAAGGGTCCTAAATAAGAAGGGACAGGTTTCAATCGTTACAGCAGATCTCCATATCTAATCCTACTGTGTTCCATTTGTCCAGCACGCAGCACCTCAGGCAGCCTTGCCCTTCTATCAGGCACTGGAGGCTGCTGCTCTTTGTTATATATGCCATGGCTTGATGTATAGGGTCTTTTAGCCCCCAGTTTGGCTCAAATCCGAGGGCCCATTTGTACAGATGGGCTTTTACGTGGGCCATTTTAGCAAAGTACCCACCCCATAAAGCCAAAGTGCCTCATTGCTTCATAATTGTGTGATTATGGTCATTTCCTGTGGTCGAGGTGATAGATTATATTTTAGTCCAACAGAGGCTTTTATCATTTTTTATCTTCTCGCTTGACCTTAATCAACCACGGGATGTTTGAACAAAACCCAAAGACAATATTTCAGACAAAAGGTGTGCATGGTGAGATCACACAACTGGTGATGGGGGAGCCTATTGTATTAAAGGACGTATGGCCTAATTAGAAACAAGTGATAAAACATGTAATGACGTTATAGAGCTGAGTAATACTAACACGCAGTGGCTCGTAGGCTAATGTAATGTAACCTGTATGAGGCTATGGTGCCACCAAGTGGGGGAACCTTCATATTACAATCTGTAAAGCGGATGGACAAACCATTACATCACATTTACCATCAAAAAACAAGGCTCTGATGCTTTCTGATCCCCATTTTACAAACCAATGAAATCTAAAGATACTGCTAAATGAATACAATATAAATCCCATTTGATGATGTCATCCAAACTTCCCCTAATAAGCATACATGCGTTTTCTCTTCCTGTTCTTCTAAACCACTTATTCATAACTGCCAAAATAAAGGAAACACCAACATAAAGTGTCTTATTAGGGTGCTGGGCCACCACGTGCCACCAGGACAGCTTCAATGCACCTTGACATAGATTCTATTCTAAGTGTCTGGAACTCTATTGGAGGGATGCAGCATTATTCTTCCACGAGAAATTGCATTATTTGGTGTTTTGTTGATGGTGGTGGAAAACACTGTCTCAGGCACCACTCCAGAATCTCCCATAAGTGTTCAACTGGGTTGAGATCTGGTGACTGAGCCACAGATACACACACACACATGCACACGCATACACACACACACACACACACATACACTTTTTCTAGCCATGGTAGCCAAAATAATGGGCAACTGGGCATTTCTATACATGACCATAAGCATAATAGGATGTTTTAATTGCTTAATTAACTGAGGAACCACACCTGTGGGGAAGCAGCTGCTTTCAATATTCGTTGTATCCTCCATTAACTCAAGTGCATTTCTTTATTTTGGCAGTTACTTGTAGATCACTTACCATAATAAATGGAAGCATATATGCAGTGTTCACGTGCTAGTCAAAACTAGGAAAACGCAGAAATGTTCGACTTGCTAACTGGTTGAATCTGGCACATGTATAACTAGACTGAACAAAGATATGAAGGCAACATGCAATCATTTCAGCGATTTTACTGAGTTACAGTCCATATAAGGAAATCAGTCAATTGAAATAAATTCATTAGGGCCTAATCTATGGATTTCACATGACTGGGCAGGGGTGCTGCCATGGGCATAGGCCCACCCAGGTCCATCCGCTGGGGATCCAGTCCGGTGGAAAACAAATGGGCTTAGGAGTTGTGCCCCGTCCCCCTTCCACCTGCCACATCTCCCCCAGCTCTCGGTGTCATTGTGATGTCCCATCAAGGGATGTTCTGTCCTTAGGGAGTCCACACACACTACACACACTGCTACAGTATCTCATCTTCCTCTACACTGTAACACCAAAAATACACTACCTTTTGGTTGAAGTAGACAAGTTTATTCATGATAATAATGAGGATGATGAGGATGATGATAATATTAATAATTAGTCATAATTATAATAACGTTAATGTCATAATAAATAGAACTCTTAATCTGAAGCACATAAGAGAAGCATACAGAAAGAGAAACACAAAGTTTAGAATACAGAGCCAGAGGAGAGGGGACTTTTAGAGACTTTTACCTTTCAATATATCCATTGAATTTTTTAACATTTTTGAACTTTATTTAACTGGAACATTTACAAAAAGGAGAAAGAGTTATATTTAAAAAATCCTTATAAATAAATGTGTCATTATAGAACAAAATACAAGATTTTGGGAGTCAGAGGGGAGGGGGGATATTATGTACAGTAGGTTCAGGAATACAAAAGGGACGGTAGACTCACACAGTAGAACGGGAGGGGGTGGTACAGTAGTAACTCTCTCTCAGAGGGATATCCTGCTCATGTCACAGCTCAAGCCGTTGTGCTCAGGGCTCAGGAAGATAATGACTGGTACTTGCAGTCTACACAGAGATCAGGAGGGTGGCCTACTGCCTGCCTGCCTGACATCCCACCTGCTGTTTCTTCACACTCACATTTCACCTGAAACTGACTGGGAGTTAGTTAGCCACATACACTATGTGACTCTCACAATCAAATCTACATCTATACACTAAATCTGCTTATGATCATTGCCTTCCTCAACAGGACCTGTTACTTAATGTGATGATGAATATACATGTTATTTCCATGAGGGTGTCTGTAATATAGCTGAGAGAAAGTAGTTGGGGCCCTGCAGGGCCGGAGTAGTTGGGGCCCTGCAGGGCCAGAGTAGTTGGGGCCCTGCAGGGTCAGAGTAGTTGGGGCCCTGCAGGGCCAGAGTAGTTGGGGCCCTGCAGGGTCAGAGTAGTTGGGGCCCTGCAGGGTCAGAGTAGTTGGGGCCCTGCTGGGCCAGAGTAGGTGGGGCCCTGTAGGGCCAGAGTAGTTGGGGCCCTGCAGGGCCAGAGTAGTTGGGGCTCTGCAGGGCCAGAGTAGTTGAGGCCCTGCAGGGCCAGAGTAGTTGTGAATGACTCTCTGGAGCACGAGTTATCTGCTGGCAATCAGCAAGTTGTTAAGCAGTTCTGTAGCATATTTCTAGGCCAAAACGTGTGTCTGTGATTCTCTGTATTTGAGTGTGTGTTCATGTGTGTTTGTTTAAAGATGCATTATGAAGGTTTCATATCATTTCAGCCAGAAGTTTTTCGGTCCCCGAAGACTGTGCACAATTGTGTACAACGTCATCCATTTTGTCTTGCAAAAAGAATGTGCATGATATGTTTTACGAAATCCAATTCATACAGCATGTTACGAATTTGTAAGTGCTTAAGATCCTGTCCAATCTCTTTAAGTGCAGGGGGAGGGGAAGATCAGTTCACACAATCACCATCACGCTTTCAGTCATATAACACATGATCACATGTTACAGTATATCAGGGGTATAGCTTGTAGGAGGGTGCCCCTTATCTACCCCCTCTACTCCCTGACACCACCACAGCCCATATAATAGATATGTATATATATATATATATATATTTATATACAGAAAAAGAATACATACTTGTTGGACACCCTAGACATTAAAATACATTCAAGAACTGAACCAACATTCTTGTTTAAACACATGTTTACAGTGACTCTCCTGATATAAAGTAAGGTTGCTTCAACAAATTAAAACGTTTTTTTCTTCTTTAAAAGTTTTCAGTGCTGCAAATCACACAAATAAATATTCTCAGAATACATTGACAAAACAACATTGTAATTGACATGTTTCAGCCCTCATTCCTTTATTACCATTGGATGGGCACTAGTTCTATAATGTTTATCAAGCGACATAGTCCATATGCCTTAGGCTTGTGTTTTGGTTATGCACCTGCTGATGTATTACAATTAGATTATTCGATTATAATTCAATTGTTACATGGACATTGATGAGTATTTCTCTTCTCTGGAAACGTGCGTCGTTAGTTAAATGCACCCTGGCTTGTTGGTCTGTCTGTTTGAGATACTTTGTCCACTGGTGCAGATAGAGACACAAAGGCTTGGGCTTTGACCCTGGCAGGAGAGGAAAGTCAGGGACTAACGCATCAAACTCTCTTTCTCGCGTCGTGAATCAGAGACCTCTGCTGGGGCTTGGAGAGGAAAGAGAGCTGGGGGAGGAACTTATCTCATTTCTCTACTGGCTTACCCACAGACAAGTAGACCAGTGACAGTACTGCCCATGGAGAGTGGACCAGTGGTGCTGCCAGGAGGAAGTGGAGTCATGACGACAGTATCCACAGGGAAGTAGACCAGTGACAGTACTGCCCATGGAGAGTGGACCAGTGGTGCTGCCAGGAGGAAGTGGAGTCATGACGACAGTATCCACAGGGAAGTAGACCAGTGACAGTACTGCCCATGGAGAGTGGACCAGTGGTGCTGCCAGGAGGAAGTGGAGTCATGACGACAGTATCCACAGGGAAGTAGACCAGTGACAGTACTGCCCATGGAGAGTGGACCAGTGGTGCTGCCAGGAGGAAGTGGAGTCATGACGACAGTATCCACAGGGAAGTAGACCAGTGACAGTACTGCCCATGGAGAGTGGACCAGTGGTGCTGCCAGGAGGAAGTGGAGTCATGACGACAGTATCCACAGGAAGTAGACCAGTGACAGTACTGCCCATGGAGAGTGGACCAGTGGTGCTGCCAGGAGGAAGTGGAGTCATGACGACAGTATCCACAGGGAAGTAGACCAGTGACAGTACTGCCCATGGAGAGTGGACCAGTGGTGCTGCCAGGAGGAAGTGGAGTCATGACGACAGTATCCACAGGGAAGTAGACCAGTGACAGTACTGCCCATGGAGAGTGGACCAGTAGTGCTGCCAGGAGGAAGTGGAGTCATGACGACAGTATCCACAGGGAAGTAGAGAACAGCAGTGACTACCCATAGGAAGCTGGCCAGTGACACTGCAACAGGAAGTGGAACAGTGGAACAGTGGCACCAGCGCAAGGAAGGAAGCGAACCAGTGAGACCACGAAAAGACGGCACACAGAAAGTGGACCTGTAATACAATGCTTTTGCCCGGATGATGAACCCTCCTAGCCTGCCACTGTAACTATATATATATATATATATATATATATATATATATATATATATATATCACCTCCTCTTGTCTGTCAGTGACAGGAGTGGTGTGCCAGAGAGAGAAGAGCAGGACTCTCCCTCTCCACCACAGAATCAGCATCAAGGGCCAACTGTTCGTCTTCCTTACCAAAAACATAAAAACATATTTGTACATATATACTGTTTTATACACATTTTTACTTGTAAATCACAAGCTGTAAATCACAAAAGTATAGAAAAATAAAATGTGTTATAATAACAGGATGCTTTCTCTCTTTTTTCTCTCGTTGTCTTTCTCTTCTATCCGACAAAGGTGGTCCCTGGTGGAAACTGGCTCACTCCGTCTGTAGCGCTTGTGGCTGGTTTTGACACCGCCGCGGCACCACTCCACACGCACGCCTCCCGTCCTTCCTCACCAGCCTCAGTAGAGGGACTCCTTCTCTTCTTCTCCTGTTGTTTTCTTAAAGCTAGTTCTCCTCTTCTCGTTGTTTTCATCTGTGATGTCCATCAATACTGAGCATAGCGTTGCCTTTGTTATTTACTGGAGGTGAATAGGAAGAAGAGCAGGGAGACATGGGTAAGTATGCAGAACATCTCTGATTGACACATATAGACAGACAACCTACTTGTGCATTTCACTACCTTTAATCATAAAGTTTGTTCTGTTAAGTTTGCTGTGTTTCCTATTCCAAAAAACCTATTCAATATGATGATTCCATAACAGAAACCAGTCAAATTCTTTGAATATAAACATTGAGAAAATGTATAGAATAAAAAGTATACTACTCTCACAAAAGTTCCCCTCCATCTTTGTTAAAGCACTGCACCCCAGGGAGGGGGAAAGGTACACAATGTCAGCTTAAGACGGGCTGACGGATTGATGTCAAACCACCCGATTGAGAAGCATGCTTAAATCAACTGAAAGGGAAGCTTTTGAGGGGAAAAAAGAGAGCATTCTTTTTTCATGCCAGTCTTAAAGTCATACAGCACAAGAGTGAGATTTAAAGAGTGTAGGCCAAAGCAAATGTTACTTTACCCCTCAGAACAGAGGGCCATTATCACTCTACTGGAGTTTACAGTGTACAGTGAAGAGAGTCATACTGAGGCCTATAGCAGTAGTGGAGAGGGGGAGAGAGGGAGGAGAGAGATGGAGGCGAGAGGGGGAGGAGAGAGAGGAGAGGGATGAGAGAGAGGGAGGAGAGAGACAGGTGTCCTGGGACCCTTGTCATGACAGTCTCTCCCTAATTCAGCAGCGCGCCGAGCGGTAGAAGAAAACGAGGCGAGGCTTTCAGTTTGACATGGCTTTGTAGTGCTTTTTCACACCTCCTCTGGAGAAGTAACAATTGAAAGCGTGGCATGCTAATCTCAGCCCAGAATGACTCTTTGTCTCTCCCTACATCTCCCTGTCTCTCCCTCCCCCTCTGTCTCTCCCTCCATCTCCCTCTGTCTCTCCCTCACACTCTGTCTCTGTCTCTCCCTCCATCTCCCTCTGTCTCTCCCTCCCCCTCCCCCTCTGTCTTTTCATCCATCTCCCTCTGTCTCTGTCTCTCCCTCCATCTCCCTCTGTCTCTCCCTCCATCTCCCTCTGTGTCTCCCTCCCCCTCCCCCTCTGTCTCTCCCTCCATCTCCCTCCTCCCTCTGTCTCTCCCTCCATCTCCCTTTGTCTCTCTCTCCATCTCCCTCTGTCTCTTCATCCATCTCCCTCTGTCTCTCCCTCCATCTCCCTCTGTCTCTCTCTCCATCTCCCTCTGTCTCTTCATCCATCTCCCTCTGTCACTCTCTCCATCTCCCTCTGTCTCTTCATCCATCTCTCTCTGTCTCTCCCTCCATCTCCATCTCCCTCTGTCTCTCTCTCCATCTCCCTCTGTCTCTCTCTCCATCTCCCTCTGTCTCTTCATCAATCTCCATCTGTCTCTCTCTCCATCTCCCTCTGTCTCTTCATCCATCTCCCTCTGTCTCTCCCTCCATCTCCATCTCCCTCTGTCTCTCTCTCCATCTCCCTCTGTCTCTCTCTCCATCTCCTCTGTCTCTCCTCCCCTCTGTCTCTCCCTCCCCTCTGTCTCCCCTCTGTCTCTCCCTCCATCTCCTGTCTCGCCCTCTGTCTCTCCCTCCCCTCTGTCTCTCCCTCCATCTCCCTCTGTCTCTCCCCCTCCCCCTCTGTCTCTCCCTCCATCTCCCTTTGTCTCTCTCTCCATCTCCCTCTGTCTCTCTCTCTCCCCTCTGTCTCTTCATCCATCTCCCTCTGTCTCTCCCTCCCACTCTGTCTCTCCCTCTATCTCCCTCTGTCTCTCCCTCCCCTCTGTCTCTCCCTCCATCTCCCTGTCTCTCCCTCCATCTCCCTGTCTCTCCCTCCATCTCCCTCTGTCTCTCCCTCCATCTCCCTCTGTCTCTCCCTCCCCTCTGTCTCTCCCTCCATCTCCCTGTCTCTCCCTCCATCTCCCTGTCTCTCCCTCCATCTCCCTCTGTCCCTCCCTCCCCCTGTCTCTCTCTCCATCTCCCTCCATCTCCCTGTCTCTCCCTCCATCTCCCTCTGTCTCTCCCTCCCCCTCTGTCTCTCCCTCCCCCTCTGTCTCTCCCTCCATCTCCCTGTCTCGCCCTCTGTCTCTCCCTCCCCCTCTGTCTCTCCCTCCATCTCCCTCTGTCTCTCCCTCCCCCTCTGTCTCTCCCTCCATCTCCCTTTGTCTCTTCATCAATCTCCCTCTGTCTCTCTCTCCATCTCCCTCTGTCTCTCTCTCCATCTCCCTCTGTCTCTTCATCAATCTCCCTCTGTCTCTCTTCCATCTCCCTCTGTCTCTTCATCCATCTCTCTCTGTCTCTCCCTCCATCTCCATCTCCCTCTGTCTCTCTCTCCATCTCCCTCTGTCTCTCTCTCCATCTCCCTCTGTCTCTTCATCAATCTCCCTCTGTCTCTCTCTCCATCTCCCTCTGTCTCTTCATCCATCTCCCTCTGTCTCTCCCTCCATCTCCATCTCCCTCTGTCTCTCTCTCCATCTCCCTCTGTCTCTCTCTCCATCTCCCTCTGTCTCTCCCTCCCCCTCTGTCTCTCTCTCCCCCTCTGTATCTCCCTCCATCTCCCTGTCTCGCCCTCTGTCTCTCCCTCCCCCTCTGTCTCTTCATCCATCTCCCTCTGTCTCTCCCTCCATCTCCATCTCCCTCTGTCTCTCTCTCCATCTCCCTCTGTCTCTCTCTCCATCTCCCTCTGTCTCTCCCTCCCCCTCTGTCTCTCCCTCCCCTCTGTCTCTCCCTCCATCTCCCTGTCTCGCCCTCTGTCTCTCCCTCCCCCTCTGTCTCTCCCTCCATCTCCCTCTGTCTCTCCCTCCCCTCCCCCTCTGTCTCTCCCTCCATCTCCCTTTGTCTCTCTCTCCATCTCCCTCTGTCTCTCTCTCTCCCCTGTCTCTTCATCCATCTCCCTCTGTCTCTCCCTCTATCTCCCTCTGTCTCTCCCTCCCACTCTGTCTCTCCCTCTATCTCCCTCTGTCTCTCCCTCCCCCTCTGTCTCTCCCTCCATCTCCCTGTCTCTCCCTCCATCTCCCTGTCTCTCCCTCCATCTCCCTGTCTCTCCCTCCATCTCCCTCTGTCTCTCCCTCCATCTCCCTCTGTCTCTCCCTCCATCTCCCTGTCTCTCCCTCCATCTCCCTGTCTCTCCCTCCATCTCCCTCTGTCTCTCCCTCCATCTCCCTCTGTCTCTCCCTCCCCCTGTCTCTCTCTCCATCTCCCTCCATCTCCCTGTCTCTCCCTCCATCTCCCTCTGTCTCTCCCTCCCCTCCCCCTCTGTCTCTCCCGCCATCTCCCTCTGTCTCTCCCTCCCCCTGTCTCTCTCTCCATCTCCCTCCATCTCCCTGTCTCTCCCTCCATCTCCCTCTGTCTCTCCCTCCCCCTCCCCCTCTGTCTCTCCCTCCCCCTCCCTCTGTCTCTCCATCCATGGAGCAGCCTGCCTCATCTTCAGTCCTACGGAGGTCTCACTGGGGACTCTCTATACTAAAATATCCCCATCACTGTATCACTATATAGCAGAGCAGAGAGGGAACACAATAGCACCTGCGCTACATATAGTGCTCCTCACTGACAGGCAGACCAGCATTGGAGCAGCTGCAGTGACAAATATATTAATCACTCATGGACAAGTCAATTCAGGGGAGGGTTGGGCCAGTGCTGTAGCAAGTGGCCACTGTCACTGAGGAAGTGCAATGCATTGCACTGTACCTAAATTGAACATCTACTTATCTATACAATGCTGGTTTAAATCTGTAGAAATATTGGGTTTCATTAAGCGTGAACAGGAATGGTAGAAGATTTAATTTTACTGTGCCTGATCAGGATTACAATCAACAAGCTGGCAACAGATGAAACATAGAGCTCCAATGACAAACAAAATGCTCTCAGAACTGCTTTATTCTGACACTCAAAACAATCAGAGGTTGCTTAGATATGTCACATATACTAACAACTAAGTCATTGATGAAAGAAGACAAAGGAAATGTAATATACTGTACCAATAAATCAAAAGCCAATTACTTACACCTTTCAGACAATATAGACTTTTTTTTAGAAAGGACATACTGTACAATTCATAGAACAAGTTCAGCTGAATTGAAAAGACACAGATAAAACCACTATAATATACCACTGTAATATATGTGTATATACATGTATATATTTTACAGGAAGTGAAACTGTTTTGCTTGTTTCCCTTTTTTTCTACAAATCTTTTGGATGGACAAAGACATTAAACAGTCAGCTTATCAAGGCTTACTGACTAGAATAGTAAATACATCATAATGAACTAACAAACTGTGTGTTCAATTGACACAAATAAACATGTTTAAATGTGAGCAGACTGTATATGCCTGGGCTTGTGGTTGAACACCTTCATTGAGTGTTTTTAATAATGTAGCTAGCTACGAAAAACAAATGTAGATGGGATAGAGGATATTATAAACTGGAAAACCTTTCAGCCTCTACACTATAGATACACATGTTTAATATTTAGCTAAATATAATAAGACACAATATATATTAGCTATTTACATGTTATATGAAGCCTTGATAATTTGACATTTTAACAGTGTAACAATGAATACATTGATTATAAAGGGTTGTACGGAGTTATAAAGAGTTGTATGGACATATTACAACTTTAACTGACAACACTCAAACCCATCCAAGTAAAAACATGACATCACTGCAATGTCCTCATGAATAAAACGGACCCCGAGTAACCCTGAAAGTAGAGGATGTCAATGAAAAGGTGTGTTCTAGGCTGACTTTCTTTTTTAACTGTGAAATGTAGCTGCTGGTAGACTGAGATCTGCACATTGCTATGGTGAAGATGTAGTGTAGGAATGGCCTGTAAGTGAAGCTAGCGATACAGTGATTGATAGTGGCTGATTAGCCTGCTCTAATTTGTGGTGGTGAGGCATGGCGGCTAACACCCCTCCTGGGCATTGATGTTCCTCTCATAGGAGCTAGCATCTTATCAGGCGGGTTCACGTGCAGACAGGAAATGAGTGGGTGCTTAAAGTGGAAGATTCTGTTTTACTGTATCAAGGTTAGGTTATCAATGAGTTAGGACTTATGAAGTGATTTATTGAGGCAAAGAGTTGTCATGGAGAGAGATTTCAGGATGTCTAGACTAGAGGAAAGAAGTTGGCAAACCTCAAAAACACACAGCCAGTGAAAAACATGAATTACTATTCGTCACACTATGGCCTCCAGTGTATTTGCTAAACGATAGCTTCAGAAGAGCAGCCTTCATTAAGATGTCTGCTCTCAATCTCTGACACTGTGGTTTTCCTACTCAACTCATTTATGACTTATCTGCACCCAAACTGAACAGGGGGATTCAAATAGTCTATTTCCTTTCAAGCGGATCAACTGGTACTATAGTAATTACTAAGTTTCTCTCTCCAATTAAGCTCAGTGTAGAAGTAGCCGTCTGCTAAATAGGATTTTGAAACAACAGCTGTAATGACGGGCATCATTAGGAATTGGTAGGCAGTGAGAGGGAGAATTCAAAGCCATGAGGTTCTCTTTGACCAAGGCAGAGGGGAGTATTTTCCTTGCCGTTCAGTGTATGCGTGTGGAGCTGTCTCTTTTATAATATATATATTTTGTGTGGAGCTGTCTGAAGCCTATGTGTTCAAACAGCAGACTTCCACTGCTTAAAACGTAGACGCTAATTGAGTTGAAGAAACAGTGGAACTTGGCTTCAGTGAGCCGTTGTTCTTGGGGGATTCTCTGTGTTAGTTCAACTGGCGCTCAGAGCAGCACTCAGTTTTATACTGGCGCAATGAAAGTGGATGGGGAGGAAAGTCATTTAAAATGGGTTGTGTCAACCCTACTATCCACACACACACACACACACACACACACACACACACACACACACACACACACACACACACACACACACACACACACACACACACACACACACACACACACACACACACACACACACACACACACACACACAGAGTAATTTAATCAAAAACACCTACAAATACATGAATAACAATGTCTGAAGCTGTTTTGTATCATATAAAAGCCCCCATGGTGCAACCCTAAATACTGGTATATAAAAGGAAGAACAATGTTTTATGCTTTTCTTTGATCAAGTGATGATATGTTATTTTGGTATACAACATTAATCTATATCATGTTCAACATGTTGAGTAAACATAACTGCTCGTATATGATGTCTTTATAAACATGTCACATCTACAAAATGATCCAAATACACAAATAAAGTCTAACAAACAGATAATACTTAAGAGAATACATACGTAAATTATATCATTATACGAATAGTTGAGTAATCATAGATTTCCTTACTTGTATTCGGATCTATATATCATGTCTCTTGGCTTGATCTACTTACAAAATAGTTTCTTTGAAATGTTCCCATTTTCTCAAGAGTTCATATGGGGTAGCTACTGAGTTGAAGACGTGTACTCGAGTACATTAATATGGTATGACAACACGCAGGTGTTATAATACATAAATGGAAGGAGTTTGGAACCACAAAGACTCTTCCTAGAGCTGTATGGAACAAGGTATTTTCTCCTGAAAGTGGAATATGATGCAATCATGTTCACAGTCCATTTCTCTCCTCATAATGGAAAGTCTATAATCTCTCACTGTACCTGCTCTAGTAATTCAGCTCTTCCAGAGAGATTTAGGCAAAATAAACCAATAAGTCAATGCTCTGTCATTGTAAAGTGGGGGAACCCACTGGTAGTGTTTGGTGGGTATGCTTGACTTATGCTAGTCATTTTGGGTGCTGGTACTGTTTATATTTAGGTGCAGGAGCTCAAGCAGTAGAAAATCTGAGGTGCCGGTGCTCAGCTCTGGTAAGCTTCTGCCCAAGTCAAGCGCTGACTTTGTCAAGAAAATCTTCAATAAACAGACAAGCATTCTACTGATACAATTAGTTGTCAGATCAAATCACTTGTAAGTGGTTTATCCTGAGGTACAGAATGCTTTGTGCAATACTGAAAAGTGAATAGTTATCAGGAATTGCACTACAGTACTTCATAGATGAGTCGATAGCGTAGCCTACTAGAAATAATGATTACCCATTTCTAAACGTCACATACAGTGCCTTCGGAAAGCATTCAGACAACTTG